>NW_015150938.1:578958-602391 GCF_000732505.1 Cyprinodon variegatus | reverse complement strand
GTCTGTCTGTCTGTCTGTCTGTCTGTCTGTCTGTCTGTCTGTCTGTCTGTCTGTCTGTCTGTCTGTCGTCTGTCGGTCGGTCGTCTGTCTGTCTGTCTGTCTGTCTGTCTGTAATTAATCTACAAAAAGTGATTGTGTCAGCGCTTTGAGTTACTGATATAAATAAACTCTTCTGTCTTATTTTTTGAACAAGGTGTAAAGTTGTACTTACATTTTGTGAATTATATTTCACCTTTTGTGGATCGACAAATCCACAGTAAATCACCTTTTCAATGCGTCTTTAAATGATTTTGAGGTTTTCAGTTGTCTTTTCATTGCAGCCTAGAAACAGGAAGCTTGAAATGTTTATTTGAAATCCAAAAGTAATTTAACATTCATGCTATTGATGAGTGAAGGTATGTTTTCGACTTTGTACCAAATATATTTTTGGTTGTGTTTTATTGTCTGTCTTTAGGCATCCAGGCAGAATGTCAGTGAGGGGCTTGGACCCCGCCTGTCCTACTTCAATAAAGCGTGAGCCCTCTAGCCCCAGCCCCAGCTCGCAGGGCGATGTCAGCCCACCTCATCCAAGTCCAGCTAGCTCCTCATCAGACACAAACTCCAGCTACGGTCCCCTAAACAAAGGCCTCAATCACAACAATGGGCTTGACTCTCCAAGCCTCTGTGGTCACACAACAGGCTTGGCCAATAATGGCGGAACAAACAGGTTGGTATTGAAATCAGTTTCAACTTATCTCACATGCCTAACACTACCCAAACCACCAGAATAATTTTTTTCTTCACTTGTCTACTTTGGTCCAGGAGGTTTGGGGAGGAAGAAGGTCCAGTGAAGTGTGAGTTCATGCTGGGCACTGTAGCAAAGCGGGTGTGTCTGGTGTGTGGTGACGTGGCCTCTGGCTATCACTATGGTGTGGCTTCCTGTGAGGCTTGCAAGGCCTTTTTCAAAAGGACCATCCAGGGTAAGTAACAAAAAAACCAACCCCCCTCCTTCATATTCATAGAGAAAGATGCTCAGTGTTATTGTGCATGACTGCTAATGCTTTCTGGCATCATATAAACCTGTTTTATGAGCAGCATGGCACAGATGGAGTTATACCCCAAGCTCTTGTTATGGTGTAAACAAGCCCCGATCGGTTCATTCATAGCTTCCGCCTCTTGCTTTGCAAACTGCAGAAAAGCTTTAAATAAAGATCTGTTTGCAAACAGCTGATGCATGGTTAAACTTGCAGGACATTGTGTGTACAGTCAACATGCTGGGGGTTGTGAAGCAGCAGGTAGCTGAGCTGCTAAGTGCTAAATGTATTGGCTTTGACTTCTTCTCCTTGGAGCTAAAAGTCAAAAGCCTACAGTGTGGGTGTTTTAAAGGGATTGTACTGCTCTGTATCGGCTCTGGGCCCAGGTCGAGGACCTGGTGTGCTGTGTCTCGTTAAGAGCTCTGGAAGTTGGCTGCCGCAGAGGAGTTCAAAGGGTAGACTTGAGCGGCTTTCAAATCGGACAGAGAGATCTGATGTTTGGCTCATCAGAAACTTCCTGTTTCTGATGGAGGCTGGCAGCTGAGATGGCCTATGCTGGCTAAATGCCACCAGGCTTAGCATTTAAGTAGCATTCAGTCACTTTAATCCATTTTTCCCCTTATAAACTTCTTTTGAGAATACATACAATTTTGTTTAATACTGCCTAGAAAACCAGTTCCATCCTCTCTCTCTATATATATATGAAAAAAATGCTGAAATAGTTTTTAGATGCATGAATACATTCCCTTAAAAAGTGGATTGGTAGAATTTAATTAAAAAGAAAAAAGTGATTTTTCTAGAAAGTTCTTATAGTAGGACAAAAAGCTTGTTGACCTTCATCTCATATTTTTAAATGCTCTTTGTCCCCTTCCAGGTAACATCGAGTACAGCTGCCCGGCATCAAACGAATGTGAAATCACCAAGAGAAGGAGAAAATCCTGCCAAGCCTGTCGATTTTTGAAGTGTCTGGCAGTGGGCATGTTGAGAGAAGGTCAGCTGTACATCAAAAATGATTTACTCTTAACTTGGCTGTAATAGATCTTGTGGAAAAGTGGAAAAAAAAAGTTTTAGTCCTATTCTTTTATTTTCTGACATAGAGAATACTAGCACTGCTCCAACTGCACTTTATGATTACTAGTTATTTTCCTACAACCTAATCTGTTAAACCTGTAAAGATCTAAATTATAGTTGTCTTATCTTCCAAGATAATATATTATAAGGTGGGTGTGTAGATTCTCTTGTATGTGGAATAATTCCAGGATTAAACAATAAGTAACAGGCCTGTTGACTGTTCAGTCGTGCCGCTCTTTGTTGAGTGGAGCCTCCAAAATAGCTTCTGGACTTTAGCCAGTTTGTGAAGGACTGTTAGCAACACTCCAGCACCTAGAGAGATATTTGGAAGGAAGCTGAGAAAGTTTCTCTATCGTAGTGCCTTCACAAGCCCAGTCACTGCTCTGGGATGACTATGCGTGTTAAAAGTGGTAGTAAGTGAAGCAAATTATTTGATGAGGAACTTTAATAGATTTATGGCTTAAGGAACCGGACCTTATGCTAAGATTATTAGCTGTCTTGCATGATGGGACAATTTAGCTCCCATTGGATCTGGTGCATAACGTGGATAAGAATAAAAAAAAAAATTGTTGAACTTTATCTCAAAACATCAGATAATTTGTTAAAACTTCAATAAATATTGGTGTTGCAACGGGACATATCATTTTGGATAAATAAAGATTGAAAAATAATCCTTAATCTGAGCCCTATTTAAAATCCAGATTTATTCCAAAAGCTTTTTTTGATGGCTTTTTTATGACCTGCTTTCTACTATAAAGCTCTGTCACATCGGGCTAAATATTTCAAATGGGTCTGTGCACATGCCGCAGATAGTCTCCTTTAGTCTCCCTGTGCGCCTGCTGCCTGGTGACATATTGTTGTCCAGATTTAGAAGTGACTCAGAGAGGAAAACATTAGCAGCCTCCTACTGTACCGGCCACTTGTCTCCTGCTGTGTGCAGCTTTGTAGAGTTAGCAAAGAGGAGGGAGGAGATAAAACACCTGAGAGTAGAATACGGAGCGTTAATGTTGAGCCGTTTGATCTCAGGACAAATCAGTGACTTCTTAGGTGAAATAAAAGGCTGTCGGTTTATTCTGATGTGACTTTATGATAAACAAATTCCTGTAAATTGTAGGTTATGAAGTATCTTGATCCTCGTCTACATTTTTGAACACAGAGGACATAATAGACCAGGATGATTGTTAAAAAACGTATCTGCTGCTGTCAACTTTATTTAGAATCAACCTTTTTTTTTATTAGTGACTAAAATCAAAATAAACCAATCCTTTTTTAGTTCAGTTTTTAATACTAAAGTTATATTTATTTGCTAAATGCTTAAATAATTTGCAAATAACCGTGACAAATACTGCCATATCATCCATCTTTGAAGATTTGGAATGGACTTTGTAAAGGAATTTTATAACAAATTATTTCACTTCTAAAGTCTGACATGAATTGGCTTCCTTTGAAAAGGTGCAACTAACCCACCAAAAGTTATGACTCAAACTAGAGGTTATAAACCTTTTATATGGAGAAAGTTACAGCTCAGTTTGTTCTGTAACTTTCCGGTTCTGCTATTCATTGTGAAGCAGCTTTAGATTTATCTCCAAAGGAAATGTTCGCTAATTCATTTTGAAGGTGAACAGAAATGAAAGGAATTGATTGGCAAGCCCCAGATGTTTTGGATATAAGAAGGGATTTATGATCTCCTGTATGGACTGTAATATGCAACAGCATTTTCAAGCTGCAGCTGCATTCTTTTGTTTATCTTTAATCACCTCACTTATATCTAAGGTGGTGTGTTTTTCTCAGTGCCATTTTTTTCTATATTAGCGGCTTTTAATAGGGTAGAGGCATCAACAGCATCCCTCCTCTTTCGGCCCTTTGCTTTCCCCTCCTGCCTCATAAATTCCTCCAGATGCCTTGTGGGATTCCTGGACCTCCGTGAAACGCGAACTGGCCCTCGTAACTTCTGTCGTAAGCACCCTCGTAACGCGCTTCATCGTATCTCGTAATGCTCCTCTTCCCCCTGGAGAGGCCGCAGTAAACTGAGACAGAGGGAGCAGTGAGGTTTAATGAGGAGAGTCAGAGCCATATTAAATGAGCAGCTTAAAGACATATAGACCCCAGCCAGAATTTGATTGAGCCCCGTCTAGGTAGCCGTTTCCACAAAGGCTTCCACTTCCTTAGGACACTAAAACCCTGTATGTTATTCTAATAAAAACACTGTAAAAAAGGTGGAGGTTTTAATACAAAAATGAAATCCTTATTCTTTATATTCTTTATAGCTTAAGATAGAATTATAAGATTAAAGAAATAAGTCAGTTGGGGAACAATACTGTCTCTAAGCTTCCTCCATTTGTAGTTGCATGAAAGTTGCACAACTAGACATAAATGGTTCAGACCTTGCTGATTGCTTTCCTTTTTGATCATTTAAAAAAGAAGCTATCTGCTGCATAACAGATGCCACTGAGGGGATTTGGTGTTTGTGGGGCTGCCAGAATAAAGCAACTAACTTCAATGTCTTTTTCTTTTTAATTATACATAGTAAGATGTCACAAAGAAGTCCATAACTGTAAAGGGAAAAAAAACAGATAAATAGTTTTACATATAAAGATCTTAAGGTTTGACATAATTTGCATCCAGCCTGTCTGAGTCAGTACTTTTGAAATCAGGACATGTCATTTCCGATCATTTCTTTTTGTAGAATAGCTCAGACTCATTGAAACTTGATGCAGATCTTCTGCAAACAGTCATTTTCAAGTCTTTCTGTCTTGGGAATCACATATGGAATGTGACTAGTTTATTTTAACAATCAGTATGCTTCGATTAAAGCTATTCTATTCCAGCGTTTGCTGGATGTTTAAGGTTGTTTTCATTCTGGAAGAGGAGCCTCTGCTCCCCCTGTGTTCCCATATTATGACGCTACCACCATGTTTTTCACTTACTGCTGTATGTTGACGAAGGCAAACATTGTTGGTTCTCTTCCACATGTAGCATTTTGTATATAGCCGGGACATTTCAGTTTTAGTCACCTCCTTCCACATGTTTGCTATGTACCCTACCAGAGCTGTGGCCTGTCAGTTTCGAAGGATGTCCATATCTTTGTGGGTTTACAGTCCTTCCATACTTCTCTATTTTTGGATGATTGTTTGAACAACGTCCTGAAATATGCCTTAAGCGGGAGATTGTTTTATAACCAAATTCTTCACAACTTTATCTCAGATCCATTTTTTTTTTTTTACTATGCTGTTTGTTCCTTAATGTTCTTAAATAAACCTCTGAGTTTACACTGAAGTCAGACACAGAGGTAAACTTTTAAATAATTAGATGAGTTTTGAAGGGCAGTCACAAAAGTGGAAAGTAATTTTATTTTATTTTCACCACTTTGCCTTACTTTATGTTGCTCTGCCACATAAAATCCCAACAAAATCCACACAAATTAGTAATAACATTGTGAAAAATAGCCAAAAAGGTTGTATATATGTGCGATATTGTACGATACCTCTGCACCATTGATAGATGTGTCACTATATCTGAGATGCGTGGGATTGTTTGTGGTGAGGACATGGAGGCCGTAGTGATGGAGGTGAAAAAACCGGCTAAACTAGATGAGAGGATGCTGTGGGGCCTTTTTCTGGACCTGTAAAGCTTTCCATGTGGAAATGCTGTAAAGACGTAGCTGTGTGATAAACGAGGCTGTCTTTATCGAACGCTGATGGCCAGCCCAGAAGAACAGAGAGGTAGTGTGTGTGTTTGTCTCTCCCTCTTGTTATCCACCAAAGCTATTCTTGGCCTTTTAGTTGTCAGCACATTCCAATATGAAACATTATACTTAGTTTTGACATTATCTTTTCTCCAAAGCTGAACACAAACAAATACACTTGATCAAAACTTAGTTTGCCTGTAAATGAAGTTTCTAGCAAAGCTAATCCATTTTAAGCTTTTGATATTTTATATCCCCTTTCTATATCCAAAATTAGACTAATTATTTTACATTAAAGAGCTAACATTTGTCCTGTTGCTGTAGCTTGTTAGTCTTCACCGCTTTAAGGGCAGAGGAGCAGCTATAAGTTTTGTATTACAAATTCCCTCCAACCTTTTGCAAACAGCTTGAACAAAAAAACTTTCTAGGGAAGATGAGGGAACTGAATGCACTGCTAGGTCCTTTGTTATATCCTTATAGAGGGGCTTCTCTGGTGCCCTGGGGAAACTGACTTCCTGTTTTAAATAAAAATGTCAGAATTAAAGAAAAAAGGAGAAAAGAAATTGACCCTATAATGCTTAAAGGCACATTATGAAGTGAAACAAAATCTACAAAAAAAAAAAAAAAAAAACAGTTTCCATGTAGAGTTTTAATTCCTTTATTTTACATGCTAATAAATGTATGCCAACTTTGACCAATACGATGCAACCAGCTTGGTTTTCATCTGGGTCATTGTCTGCTACTCTGTTTTACCTTAACAAGCTGAGCAAACTGCTCTCCACCAATCAGTGCTGTCGTCAGGCCTCTAAAGGGAAATAACATCATTGTCCAAAAAGGTACGGTAAATCAAATGGATAGAAAGGGGAAGGGACCATCAGAAAATGAGGAAAATGTAGAGAAAAGTTGTGAATTGGCACTATGTAAATAAACTGAATTTGTACAGTAAGTAAGAAGAATAATAGACACCAGATAGATTCCAGCTGGTTAGGTTATTGATAGGAAGGGATTTATTGTAATAAAAACCATAAGGGATTACTAGAAAGGAAGTGGCAGCCTGCAATCACATACATTTTCCTCCATATACTTTTTTTGTTTCAAATCTCTCTCAGAAAAAATATCGACCACAGCCAACAAATATACAAAAAGCAAAAAAAAAAAGCTTAAAGCACCTTTTTAGATCCTGTGCATGGTTGCTATGGGAGAAATGGTTTTGCATCTTATTCAAGTTTTAATTTGCAGAACTTATATCAATCACTTCTGTGACAGGTATTTGTTTCTGTATTACTGGGTTCCAGTAATATGACTACAGTAACCATGGCTACTTTCTATGGTTTGACTGCTTACGGACATAACCAACAAAAAAAAACCCCAGCTAAATTGAAATACTATTTCCTCTCGAATAATTTCTACCAAAATGCATTGTTTAAACAGCAATCTTCCACATATTAAATGCTTTAGAATTTAAATTTGACAAAAATAAGTTTAGAATGATTAGATTAAAAATTCCAGTGTTCCCTTAATTTCAATCTAGCAGGTTTATTCAGCTTCTGTGGGATCAATCTATTTGGGAAAAAGCTTAAATCAAGCAACTGTTTCCATGTAAAAGTCTTAACCTCCTCCTATAAATTTCAAAGACCCTAAACCCTTTTTATTCTCATGTCTTTCTTTGCACAGTTGACTTGCAGCTAGCTTATATCTCTTTTTACTACTTGTTTTTCTTGATTAGTGATTAGAGGTCATTTTTTTCACTGGTTTCCATTTAATTTATCTCTTTGCCAACTGGTTGTCTTATTTTGCACCTACATGCCATTTCTCCATTTCTTCTTTCATACCTGTAAATAAACTTTTATGCACCAAAGCTCTGCATACCAGTTTATTTCTCTTGGTAGTGTGGTATCGCTGGAGATAAATAATCACAAAACCAGTTAGACCAACAAATAGTTTTATTTAGTTACATATCATTTATAGCTGCAAGGAGGGACTTCTAAAAGCTTTGTTATATATTTTAAGTTGATCAGTATATAATTTGTATCCATCCCTGACTTCCCATTTTGTCTTAAAGGAAAAGTCCGGTCATATTCAGAATTTTTGAAAGTACCTTAAGTATGAAATTATTACATACTGTCCAATAAATGTTTTTAATTAAGATAATTTTCATTTAAATGTGCTTTACTGGAAACATCCATGTTTCTCAAAGAACACTACTGTAACCTACCGGTTTGTGACGTCACGGTGCGGTATCGGCTGTTGATCAAGTCCCAGTGCTGCATCTGGTGTTTGTCACAATGCGCTATTATCCAAGTCATCTTGAAAACATTCTTCTTCGAAATGTTGGATACATATTACAGTACATGTTCTTTCTCTGGCAAATCATCCCTTTTCAATTTGGCAATCTAACGATGAACCCATGGTGGATCATGAATCGGAAAGATGAAATAACTCACTTTTTTTCAACTTTACCCAATGTATCACAACATCCAACTGTCATGCACGTGGGCATTGCCAGTTTAACTATAGCTCTTGTGAATTTAAATAGTGAATTCCTCTCAAAATCTTAAATAATTGTTGTTAATTGCTGGGGTGTCTAGTAGTTCCCATTGATTTTGCTTCTAAAGCGGGGAGAATGGCGATAGGCTTACCGCACAGTGACATCACTGCCGGAAGATGTCAGAAGTGAGGTGTTACCATATTTGGGTAAAAATGGCCGGTCTTGGACTCAGTGATCGCGACAAAAATTGTTTTTATTTTTTTACTGATTAATGCTAAATTCATTAAATCACACAAACGTATTAGTTTTAGGTATAAATAATGATCCATTGATTATTCCTTGCTAACCGGACTTTTCCTTTGACATAAGACCTCTCCCTTTGCTGCCCTTCAAAATGGAAAAGACAAGAGAATATGGTGCTAAAGTTAGGCCAATGTGTTTATCTTTATGAGTCAGGAAATATGTACAAGAAAACAACTACTTAACTTTGTTTCAAATAACTGGAAGGATGACAAATGAGGAGCTGTTTGTCCTGTCATCATGTCTGTAATTATAAAGGTCATATTGTTAGCCTGAAGTGAAAAACACGGCATCTTTTATTGGAAATCCTGCTAATACCTGGACTGACATGAATTGTTGCAGTCTAACATTTGACACAAGAAACCAATGATTAAAATAAATACAAAAAAAACTAACTGAACCATTTCTTCACATCTTCATTTTGGACCCGTCACTCAGAGACACAATGCTTTAAAAATCCGTAGTTTCAAAATGGGTTCTTCAGGAATAATAAAGATAATACATTTTATTCTCCAACCAGCATATTTCCTGTTAAATGTGCTTCATTGTCATAAAGGTTGTGGGCCACATTCTCATACCCACACTGTTATGGACAATCCTCTCTTGCATTTAATGCCTGTTCATGGGACATTAACTGATAAAGCATCAAATCAAATTTATTGTTATAGTAATGGCAGACATATAAAATAAGACAAAATAGCTTTACAAGGCTATAGCTTGAATGAATAAAACCCCACAAATCTTTACATGCCTGATTAAGTAGACAGGGTGATATAGTCTTGCTCTCTTAACTGTTGCATGCTCTGAAAAATATCTGTAGAAGTCAGAATGATAAGTTAAAGGGATAGGGGAATAGTACTGGGGGTGTCAAAAAGAGTAGATAAAAGCCTATGTGTGTCTCTTGCAGAGGTTATTATAAATCTATTCAGGTACACTATGTCTGTTTAGACGTTCAGACCAAGAAACCCAACACCACTACTGAAGGCTTCCTGAGTCACATTCACACCCCTGCATAAAGCATTTTCTCTGCAGTTGTTGAGGCTCACAGTATGCCTGTTCCTCCTCTGTGAACATGACCAGCCTCTCTCACGCACACACACCTAAATCTCCATCATCACGTTGTCGCAGTGCTTGTTAAGATGAGCATTTGTCACCGGCCCCTGCAAGTTTTTTTGGGTGTCGTGTTACAGGATGCATGCTGTCACTCCAACATTTGGCCCGTCCCGTCCGGTCTCCTTGAAATCAACTGTACATATGGGCTGTTGACCCGACAACATCGCAATGGTTTACTGGGTTTAAGATGGGAGCCTTCCCCCTGAAAAGTTGCATCAATGTCAAAACACTTTATTTGTTTTGTAAAGGTGGAATTCATAGGTCATCCTGAATAGAGATTTACTTACAACATATATTTGGATAATTTTAAATCAACTTTAATGACTAATTAGTTTGTTTTTGCTATTCAACTTAATTTAATTTTAATCTTGTTATTCTTTAAAAATGTGAGGAAACATCTGAAAAAGTAACTTCAATGAGTTTGAATTAGATATGCTACAATCAATGGTTAATTATTTTAGTATTTAGTTAAAAGCTAGGTTCAAATGCTATAATTGAAGTGTATATTTCTATAAATTATGATGGTTTTTACTGTTAAACGAGATATGGATCGAAAGTTTAGTGAAAGGAAAAGAGTGTGATAGAAAAGGACTAGTGTTGTTACAGCCTGGTGAGACAAAGCCAATTTTTGTGTAGTACCCGAAAAGAGTCTTAACTGAGGTTGTGAGAAAAAGGAATGGATGCTTGCTCAGTCCTAGAAAGTCCTAAATTTTACCTTTCATTTGAAAACTTACCATCCTTAAGTCTTGACAAAGACCAGAGGGGAATAGAACTCAAGGTGCTGGAGATGCAGTGTGAAATTTTTACAGGATGGCATGGATTGACATGCTCTCTGCTGGGGTTGGTCTAATGTTCTTTGTTTTTTTGTTTCTTATCACGAACTGCTGTCATGCTTGATTTAGATACACATGCATTTTTAGCTGGATGTTGGACTTATCCACACCCCTCTAAGTACCAATGGATGCTTTAAAGACCAGGGCATCCCTGTGATGATGAGAGACACAAGACATGCAGATGATCTAATGCCAACCCTTAAAGTAACCTGGACTACAGGCTGCAAGTTCATGCAGACAGATTTACTGTGCACACAGTGTTGTTCTATGAGGGCCTTTGTTGTTGTGTATTTGTGGTCTGACCAGGCAAAAATCGTCATTAACATCCTGTGATTGTTTATATATGTTGATATATATATAAAGCTGTAACTGGAGCGTGTAACAAAAGTAATTTCCCTCTGGGATCATTAAAGTATTTCTGATTCTGATTCTGATGTAGGCGTGCGTCTGGACCGGGTTCGAGGAGGCAGACAGAAGTACAAGAGGAGAATAGATGCTGAGAACAGCCCCTATCTACACCCGCAGAACAGCCTGCCACAGAAAAAAACACGTAAGTATAAGAAGAATGAGAGAGTTGTCCCTCCGTACTAATACAACCTTTAATTGTGACTGGAAGAGCGCCAGGTTTTTTTGTTTTTGTTTTAAGACTTTAAATTAAGCTAAAATTTCTTTTAAGCCTGGTAAACCATACTTAGTTACCCTGCTAACAAATTTTGATTTTTATATGAGGCTTTTTGAATTTATTCAGGACAGAACTTTCTCTTAAAATGTTGAAGAGTAATTATTTCTCCTTAAGAAGAGTATAAAAGCTTGCAAATCACTTTCCATAGCTGGAAAGTTGTTAAACTGCATCACTGATGCCATGTTGCCCTTACATCCATATTGAACAATCAGAAGAACTTGTGAGAAGGAGTGCAAGTTAAAGATTGCAGCAGACAGCTGTTACACAAAGGATAATGAGAAAGAAACAAAGCAGGAAATGTAGTATTATGTGATTTTAATAAACGTCTATTTGCAAATCAAACGATTTTGCATCAGCTATTGCATCTACTGTTGAACTACTGTTGTAACAGTATACAAACCCCATCTCTGCTGCTAAGCTCCCATTTGGTTATTTAGTGACAGTCAGCTGCTTTATTCACAGTACTGTTGAAATGGTCTAAAGCGTCCATCACTTATTGTCACAGGTTTCTGACGATTTATCTGGACTTTTGGTTGGATATCTATCTTCCAGTCTATTTTTTTTTCTTTTTTTGCTCTTTCATCCCAAAGATATGGTGCCTCTCTGTCCAGCTGTAATAAACTGGCTAAGAGGTAACTCCACAGCATTATGCTGCCACCACCATGCCTCAATGTAGGTACGGGGTGCACAGAGTACCTTCTCCCACGTTTGCTGCGTTGCCTACATGACCTGTGTTGAAGAACTGGAAATGGGACTACTTGAGTTTTTGTTGCCACTCTTCTAAAATCCACATTTATGAAGACAGACTTTACCACTCTTCACGTATCCCGATAAGTGCAGTTAAACGTTAATGTCTTGGTATGTAGGAAGGCCCTTCAGTTTTTATGTAGGGGTCTTGATTTATGTGACAGGGATTTCTTAGGTTGACCTAGATTGATACTTGTATTTTATTTTTATATGATCTTGGACCATTTGTTATTTTCACTAAGATTAATAAACTGTAAAATATGTCAAGATGGTGCACTGCCACGGGCTCTTTGGTAACAGTTTTAACGGTTAAAGCTGTACCCTCTGATGGTGACGGTTCCTTCTCATTGATATCCTTTGACTCTACCTATAAAGGTTTTTCATGGACGCACCTGTATCATCTTTATTCCTGTTTAACTGACTTCTTATTGAAATGTCTTTCTCCTATGAAGTTTTTTATTTTGTTCAGTTATCTCACTGAACATGTTTTAATGAATAAAAAAATCTTGCAGTAATGATAAACCTTTTCAGTTTTCGTAGATGCGGTTGAGAACAAGTTGGTGTCTCTGCTGCTAGTGGCCGAGCCAGAGAGCATCTTTGCCATGCCGGACCCCACCGTACCTGAGAGCGACATTAAGGCTCTGACCACCCTGTGCGACCTAGCTGACAGAGAGCTGGTGGTCAACATCGGCTGGGCCAAACACATACCAGGTATGAATCTCTCTCACTCATAGTTCTCCCACACAAACCCAGACACACACGTTAGGTCCACTAAGTCCCTAATCAGATCAGAGAAGGGATTGTTCTGACTTGTGGCTGCCAAGACAGGCTAAAAGAGAGGTGGGGGTGGGGGTGTGCGTTGTTATCTGTCAGTCATCCTCTATGTGTTCGTCTTTGCGTGTCAGCATGCTGTAAATTGTGTACCGTGCCCTTGCTGACCAAAGTGTTCCCACACCAACCAGATGACCAATGGCCACATGGAAGTTTTAATTTGTTTCCTGGGTAGCGGCCGCCTCCCTGTCAGGTCTGAATTACAGAAATCCTCCCGGCTCTTGGATCACACTGAGCTTTTCCTCCGTCACGGAAACAGCAGATGAGACATGCTGAGTTGTTTTACTTCTTTTAAATTTGGCTGAAAATGTGTCAGTCTGTTCTTGTTGCGTAGATAGAATAAAATCTTGGTAGACATCTGCTCCACAATGAGCATTGTGTGCAGCAGGGGTTTGTGTTGGGAACAGGATATTTCTAAAAGTCAGGAGCCTAGAGCGAAATGTGATGTTTCACAACATTCCATTTAGAAGGTTTTTAACTTTAATGGGGTCAGCAGCACTGCAGAGATCTAATATAGTTTAAGATGTATTTTTTTTACTCTAATCTCTTTTTAGGTTAAATTTGAATAGTGTAAAATGTTGCATTTATAAACTATGAAATTCATAAGATCTATTTGCTGAAGAAAAGCTGAAGCAATCTCTTTTTAACTGTTTTATTTATTAGGCTGTTTGCGAAAGAATCGATTTAATTTGCATCAATCCAAAACTCAAGCATAAATCTGCAGATAGACAATTACCCCATTTACACTACCCTTGAAAAACCGATCCATGCCGAGAGCGGTCCGAGCTTGGATCAGTTAACCAGACCTAGCTTGGTTCTGACGACCGTTTACACATCACGCTATCTCGGTTCCTCGACTCCTCGCCTCCTGGTGACGATCTGCGGTATTACTGCCAGTTTTGAAAGAGGAAATCAAGCAGTTGGTGGCGGTAATGCACCAAAAATTGTTTGCCAACCGCCATAAAACACAAGAAAAAGAAGACAAAGAAGGATGGAATCAAGCAAATAAAAATGGCGGCGCCTGTCACATTCAGAAAGTTATGTTTGAATATTATTGCTTTACTTCTGTGTTTGCGGAGGGTCAGGCGAAGACGGCAACCTTTCGTGGATTTACTTGAGAAAGTCGGCTTTTGGGTTGTTCTTTTTCTGTTTTGTATTGGTTGGCAAGCAACTTCCTGAGGGGCATTAGCGCCAACTACTGGAATGGAGTGTGAATCGGGATGTGTAGCCAGAGGGAGATGACGTGTTCTGCTCATGCTCTCTTGTTATCACAGAACCAAGCCAGGGAAAAACCGAGCCGAGACCACCTCTGGAACTGGTGTGCAGTTAGCGCGGTTCGGTTGTGTCTTGTTCGGTTCAGTTCAGTTTGCTTTCCATTTACCCACAATAAGTTATCTCAGTTACTGAGCTCGGACCAGTCTCGGCACAGTTTTTTAAGGATAGTGTAAATAGGGTAATAGAGTGATGTCCAGTTTGCTAACTGTTTGCTCAATTATCCATTTAAAAACCAACACTAGGGCCAAACACATGGTTAAACCTGGTCTCCTTAAATGCACCAGAAGGTCTAAATACTTCCATATTTAGTGGCATATGTTCACATTTTGGACATTTCTGGTGGTAAAACAGTGGAAACTTATAAAAGGAAGATTTTTTCCCCTCCTTTTTTTTTGTTAATTGTTCTCCGACTTTTTCTCTACTTTATCAGCAGTGTTATTCACACCCAAAACATCACTAGGAAAACACCTGGGCTCTTTGTTGATGTCTTGTCTCAGAATTGCTTACAAAACAAGCGAAACAGGTGTGTGAGTGTATGCGAGGGCTTCTTCTATACAGTATTTTCAGCTGCATCTTTTTCTACATCTTTGATCAAAGGCAGCCATTTAGTTGTTTATTCCTCATCTGCATTTCCATACTGTTGTTTTGGAAGAAATCCACCTCCTCCTTTTCACACCACCCCTCCAGCATTGTCTGCTCACTGTCCCCGACGCAAACAGATGGAGTCCGATTGACGGGTGTATATTTGTAGCCCCTTACCAGTTTAGCTGAGGGAGCAGAGGAGTGGGGAGCGGCGGCTGTAACCACAGCAGATACCCACCAGCGGGGTGAAGGAGAGGAGAAGGAAAGGACAGGAAGACATTTTTCATAAAGGTGTCAAACACATTTCTTTCAGCATTTTGAAATGCCACCAAAAATACATGAATTTTACAAAACCCATCAGACATGTCTGGAAAAGAATTCACATTTAACCTAAAGGTAAAGTTAAATAGGAACCAACATTTTTCTCCTCTTCAGGGTAACATAGCTTTTAACCCTCAGGTGTTCTTCACAGACTGATCATACTGAGGAATGTCCCCTTGTTTTGAACTGTTGTTTGAGATGGAAAATGTGATTACACCGTCACTGACGAAGCTGTTTCTCACTGAAACATTCATTAAAAACTGGAAAACTGGAAACTTCAGTGAGCAGCATTCTAGGAAACTGTCCATGTTGTCATTTTTCCGAGACTTGGATGAGTAGATCCAGACCAGTTTGACCAGCTAAAGCTGTAAAATCAGCTACTCTCTCTATGAAACTGGAGACATGCAGAGCAGTTAGCCTGAAACAGTCCTTACCAGGCAAAGACTGAACATGACTTTAAAGGTAGAAGCCTACAACGTTTTCTTATGCCTGGTTCTTTTACCCACAGTGACTGGAGTTTTCTCGAGGATACGGAGCGCTGTGCTCCACTCCCACACCTGTTTCTGTGCATTACTGCATCACCTGCTGTTAACAAACCACAACACATTTTCCTTTGCTTACAAAAAAGACAAATTTAGCTCTTAGAAAGGTTTTCTTGGAAAACATGGTCATTGTTTTGAAAACAGGAGGACACCACCTATTGTTCTCACCTGGCTGCAGGCTGGCTACCTGAGCAGACTAATTATCAACTATTTTCAGATTCTTTTATCGCTATTTCTGAGCAGAAAAACCTATTAGCCTACTTCAACACTACAAATAACAGAATTTATGGAGCGCTATTATCTAAGTCTTCTTTGTCTTTCAGCAGTTACAGGGTCTGCTGTTTTGCACAGAGAATAAAACAGTCTTAAGGTGGACAGCCACCTTGTGGTTGTCCAGAGCACAAATAAGCCCTGATGTCTTACATTTTGGTTTTAAGATTGAGGGAATCATTCTGACTAAAATTTGACAGTTTACAGAGACAGGGTGTGCTAGGCTGTCAGTAACCAGCTATCCTACAATTTAAATGCAACATATTGTTTCTGACACTTATTAAATTTATCTCAACTTTAATTGTAAAATAAAAAATGCATATCTTTATTACATACAACTCATTCATTCAGTATATTCACCTCAATAAATGCTTTTCTTTCGAGTGTCAGAAATTCATGGACATGTCATCATAAAGTTTCTGGCCAACGGACCTTTAATTCAGTTCAATTCAGTTTATTTAAATAGTGCCAATTCACAACGCACGTCATCTCAAGGCACTTTACAGTTCACCAGATCAAACAGTCAAATTGATCCAAAGTTTTTTCTCTAAGGAAAACCAGTTGATTGCATCGACTCATTGACTCGAAGGCAATCCCTCACACTAAGCATGCTTGTAGCGACAGTGGAGAGGAAAAACTCCCTTTAAACAGGATGAAACCTCCAGCAGAACAAGGCTCATTGTGAGCAGCCATCTGCCGAGGCCGACTGGGGTTCAAGGAGACAGAAGCAGAGATGCAAAAAGCAGCTGTAAAAAGTGGACCCGTTACAGGAAAAGCACAGCCAAGCAGACAAGCTCTGAGCCAGCTCCCATGTCAGAGGATGAAGAGAGCACATCCAGCCAGTCAGAGTCAGAGAAACAGGACTACACTGAAAAACAGGGTGATCTCCAACATCTTTTAACACAGGTGTTGATGGAAGCAGCACAGCTGATATTTCTCTCCAAGATGGAGTCACAGCCAAACAGGAACAGACCAGATGAAGCTACTATGAGAAACAGAAGAGAGAGCAGAACGTTAGAGACTGAACTAACAGATTCTGCAGAGTGGGAGAATAGAGATAGAATGAAGCAGAATGATGAAAAAGTCCTCCAAAAGTCTAAACCTATAGCAGGATAACTATAGAGATAGCTCAGGATAACCTGAGCCACTCTAACTATAAGCTTTATCAAAAAGGAAAGTTTTAAGCCTAGTCTTAAAAGTAGACAGGGTGTCTGCCTCACGGACTAGACTTGGTAGGATTCCCGTAGGCATCTGGAGTGCCACTTTTTTTCTCCAGTTCCCAAGCATGTTGTTTCAAAGTGCTAAAGGGTGCTAATGAGCTAAAGTTTTTCTTTTTCAAAGGGGCTGCTTTGTCTATAAAGTGAGGTGTTTTTAAACAGCAAATGTTTTGCAAAGAAACTTGTCTCATTTTTGTCCCATGAGTGAGGAAATATGGAAAATATAACAAACATATATTTTTTTTTATGATTGTTCTCACAGTTCTCACATTGTATATATATTTTCACAATTAAAGATAAATAATGCGACAATTTATAAAGTTATTTTAAATGAAGATTTACAAAGTCATTTAAGATGTGAGATTAAGCAAAGAAAAGAAGTGGCCAAAAGAGACTCAAACACAGAGAAAGGGCTGTTTAAATAATAGTCCGGCGCTACCTAGCAGCGTAATGGCCGTGTCACATCAGCTCTGGATGAGTGGCAGGACATGAAGCAGCCTTCATTGCTGGGAGAACCCGGGGTCCTGGGTGAAGTGTCCCAGCCCATGTGAGTTCTTTGCCCAGGGGGAGGTGAGTGTGATGGGGGACCACTGCCCTGGCTGCACCCACTCCTCTGTGTCGGCTCCTATCAGGCAGATTGACAGTGACGGGGTGTGAAGTCTGAGGGGCAAACTGGAAGATGAGCTGGCTAAAGACCAACTGGCCTCTTGGATTTTGGCCATTTTGAGTCTGCGATGCAGAGCTGGCTGCGGATGTGTGTGTTTGAGGGGACTGCTGGGTGACGACTGTGTTAACATGTGGTGATATAAACTAGCTGGACTTCTGTGTATTTGTCAAGCTAATTTCAAGGGTGGATTTGACATGTTTCTATAAGGAAAATGTTTTCATATTGGGTTGCAGGGCAAATAAATTCTTTTGCGAAGGGACTTAAAGAATATTTACAAGAGAACGCAAGAAGTAGTAACTTTCACTGAGGCTGTGCTGGGAAATACAACTCGAAAAAGAGAGAAAAAGAGATAAATCTTTAGTTATTTTGACTCTTTGGCCACATTGAACCTTTTAATTTTCCTTTTAAGCTCACTCTTTTTTGCATTTTAAAACGCATATTTAAAATCATAACAAAAAAGGATCCCACTTCCCTTTACGCCATTCATTCATTTCAAATATTATCTTAATTTAAGATTTAACTTATTCAATTTATCAATAACTGACTTGAGATCTTATCTAGCACAGACTTACATAGGTCCTTGTTTCTGATCGATGGCTCAGCTACAGAATTCTGATCCCTATCGACTAATGAAATTGTGCAGTGACGGCGTTTCCAATCTATCTGAGGCGAGCGTGGAAACCGGTGCTGGAGGCGCCACCACAGGAATTTAAAAGAGCCGTGGTTGCTGATAACAATCACGGATGGTATCAAAACTACAAACACCACTCCCTGCGTTCCCCTGCTCTTTAAAATCTTTTGTTTAATTACAGTAAACGAGTGTGTGTGTGTGTGTTAGGGTGTGTATGCAGGTTTATTTGGGGCAGTGAGAGGGTTTAATAAGCTTCAGTTAGTGGAATTGTCAACCGAAGTAGGTGCCGCTCCTTCTGTCCTTTCTTATGCCCTTTACTCAGTGCCCATTTCATATGTAAAATTATACAGCTGCGGGAACATATTGCACTATTAATAGAGATAGATATTTCACCACAGATACTATAACAAAGCTTCTCTCAGAGCCTTATCACTTGCAATGCTTGTCAAAATTGTATCCCGGTACAAACATGCCAGACAAACAATCTGTGAACCACTGCAGCCACCACTTTAAAAGTATTTTATTAGGATTATATGTGACGGACCAACATAAAATACATTGTTTTTTCTTTTGTAAAATAGCTCTGGATCGGTCAGATTGGAAAAGAACTGTATTCTAAGATCAAATAAGCTTCAAACTCTCAGGCTTGAAATTAGCTCTGGACTTTGCCACTCTGTGGTAAAAAAGGTGAATCTCCCGTTCAGTCTCAACATTTTTCTAACTTATAATAGGTGCTCTTTAGAAACTTCAAAGCATAAAGCCTTATTCATTCTCCAGCCACCTTTGGCCACCCTGTCTCTCACTAATGAAGATAGTCCACCCAAGATGTAGAACAAAAATTAATGTTTCATTCATATCCTTCGCGAAATTGATGTGTCCCCGACACATCGAAAAACATCGCCATGAGAAATGTGAAGCTCTATTTCACCATTTCGACAGACTATATTCGTGCAAAACCTAGATTGATACCAGGAGAGCTATATCTTGGAAGTTTTATGGATTTCCCTGAAGCCTGGTTTATACTTGACGCGTCATTTTAGCATGCATTCCCCTCTAATGGGCTGGATTTGTCCACACCCTGCCTCTAGGAATATTTGTAACCAGGCACAAAGTTTAAATGATAAAAAAAAAAACATGGCAGTGAGTGACACTCACACAGGTGGAGGTTTGCAAATCTAAACATCTATAGACATCCTATGAGTTGGGCATTAAATGATACCACGATCAACAGACTGTGAACAACAATCTGCTCAATCATATCCTAATCTTTCCCCATCAGACCTCATAAATGTGTTCTTTTGTTCGTCTCTTCTTCCAGGCTTCCCCACCCTTTCTTTAGCTGACCAGATGAGTCTCCTGCAGAGTGGCTGGATGGAGATCTTGATCCTTCGAGTGGTGTTTCGCTCACTCGCCACCGAAGACAAACTAGTTTATGCCGAAGACTACGTCATGGATGAAGAACAGTCCAAACTGGCCGGGCTGTTTGACTTGAACAATGCAATACTGCAGCTGGTGAAGAAGTACAAAAGCATGGGGCTGGAAAAGGAGGAGTTTGTTCTTCTCAAGGCCATTGCTCTCGCAAACTCAGGTACTACATAAGATTTATTTAAGAATCTGGTTTGTTTTGTTGTTTCTTTTTACTCAATCTTCTTTACCTTTAGATTCCATGCAAATTGAGGACTCAGAGGCAGTTCAGAGGCTTCAAGATGTCCTTCACGGAGCTCTGCAGGACTATGAGGCCACCCACCACCCTGAGGACTGTCGGCGTGCTGGAAAGCTGATCATGACTCTCCCTCTTCTCCGTCAGACGTCCGCCCGTGCCGTCCAGCATTTCTGCAGCATCAAGCAGGATGGCCGAGTACCTATGCACAAACTTTTCCTGGAACTCCTGGAGGCCAAAGCTTGATCAGAAACAGATCTTTCTGCTACTCTGTGACCTCAGAGGTTCAACACGAAATGAAGCAAAGCTTACTGGTGAATAGTGGGTTCTTGACTGTGTCTACTTGTCCATTTTAGCTCGCGACCCCAACATAGCGACTGAAACCTGATTTTTGTTCATATAAGAAGAGTCAATTTGGCTTAAGTGTGCTAACCGGACGACATACGTATGGGAGAAATGGCTTAAAAGCAGAATAGCGCCTTCTTTAGATACGTACAGTTATATGCCAAACCTTATTTCTTTAATGTTATTTTAATAAAACACTCGATACTTGAAGATCCTTCTGGATTGCTTTGCTAATCTTGAAGCCTGTAAAATCTGCATCCTAGTGGTTTAGAGAACATTTATGACTTTTAAGACTTTTTTTTTTTTTGCTTTGTTGTATAGTAGATATGTACTGTTAGTCTTGCCAAAGAGTAAAGACTCCTTATTATTGCGTTATGCCAGCAGTTGTCCGTGATATTTTAATGTGGCCTATGAAATGTTTCTGCTCCCTTGCTTTATTGTACTGCAAAAATATCTATTTCCACACATGATGGAGGTATTATTATTATTAATATTAATAATATTTCACCAGGTAATTTCAGGGAAAGAGTACTTATCTTCCTAATGCAACTGTACTGCAGCAAATTGATATTTATTTATTTGTGGCTCTGTTATTTTTATTTATAAACGGGCTACTGTAGCTAGATTTTTTTTCTTTTGTAAAGATTTCTAATTAATATGATTGTAAGGTCATTTTTTTACTAGCTTCTCTCTGCTGTACCACTGATAACTGACACCAGATCATGATGTTACCATAGAAATGGAGTCTGTGCTTGAGTATCATAGAGTTGTGCAGAACACTAATGTGACTCCTTGTTTAACAAACAATAAAAGGGATGCCATGATGTAGAATTCAATCCTGAAGTTTACATGTTGGGTTCACGTGGGGCTTTTAATGATTTATATCAACTGTTTTTGGTATTTCTTTAATCAGATTGATAATATGGCTCTTTACTTTAATGATTTTTAGACTTTAGAATAGTTTTGAAATTATGGGAGCTTTGATCTAATCCAAACAAGCTGAAATAAATGCATAAGATCAAACTAATGTTTCCGGGGCAGTTGAACCACAGGCTTGTTGTAGCCATCAACAAGCGTCTGGTCTAATAATATTTGACCTCTCTTCATGTCAAAGTTACCAGAGCTCATTTAAATTTCCCGCTTTTCCAGCCCAGACTTGACTATTAAACATAATCCTCAACTTTTTAACATGAATGAGGTTGGGCTTCTTATTAGCCTCTTTTATTCGCTCTCAGTCCAAATGTGTTTGGATCCATGGCCCTGCTAAAACACCAAACCATGTCCAAGTTTAAACCATCTAGCTAATTCGTTATGACCCAAATATTTTGTTATTGAACTTACTTTCTGCACTTTACCGGTACGACTGGCTGTGAAGCAGCCATTCGGTATAACTGCAGATGTTTGGCATGTTTGATGGGCTTGATTTGGGAGCAGGGAATAGATCTTTTTGTCCCGACCCACTCAGACTATGTTGATGTTAGACTAGATGGCTCAAAGGGTTTTTTCCTGATCAGCCTAGCGCCCAGTTTGGTTGAAATTGTTAAAAATACATTGGAAATGTATCCTCTTCGTGGCAGTCATGAATAATATTTAAATAAGATGGACTATTTCTGAAAGGAAGACTTTTTAAACATGCATCTAAAGCTTTTGATTGGTTGGACTCCACATCGTGCTATGGTGTATTTACCCAGTATGGGTTTGAAAAAATATACAGTTGATTCAAATGTGTGTGTACGCAACTGTTGGTTTCAGAAAGCTTGGGTTTTATGCACTGGAGTAATAACATTTTAAACGAATCTTTAAAAGACTGAACTTCACCTTTAAGTTTATGTAATTTTGACCAGAACTGTAGATCTGTAATTAGGGAAGCAAGTTGATGTCTTTTTCTATACTAGAAGTCTGTGTTTAGGATCAATTGTATGCACTGATTTCATTTTAGCCATAATGTTTTGGGGAACCTGGTGGTGGCACTCTGTTTATCTGCTAGCGTGTGTTTGTTGTGTGAAGAGTCTTCCGCCACACGTAGAATGAAGGCGAGGTTGGCTCGGATCTAATGTCAGATAGCACCAACATGATGGTCGCTTCTAAATGTTAATCCTGTAAGATTTGCTGTTTGAACATCATGTCTTATACCAACAGAGGTGTTTTACAGATGTGTTTCTTTTGTTCATCCCTGCAAGAGTTGAGCTGTGCTGTTTCATTCTCAGGTGGATTCTTGGGCAATAAAGACGATCCCCTTAATGCAAAGCTCATAATATCTGAGTGTCTTCTTCCTCAATAAAAGCCAAGATGGGTTTGAAGCGAATTCATAAAGAGCTGGTAAGTGGGGGCAGTCTTTTCTGCTCGGCCTGACAATGAACTCTTATTTCCATGTTCGGCCCATTATGGCACATTTAGGCCATCTAAGCCCAGTTGGATGGAGATTTATAATTAACAGCAGTAATGTAATGAAGTCGAATAGTGGGCCCAAAGAGAGAAATAAAGCTGGCCGTCAGCTGCCTGTTGAGCTTAATAGAGGAAGAGGCAGCCAATTCATCGTTTGTCATACAGCTATACTGGGAAAAAAAAACACATCTAAGCTTTCCATTTCAGCTGCAATATATATATATATATATATATATATATATATATATAGAGGATGGTTTTGAGTGATAGAAAAAAAATATTCACATCCTTGTTTTTACCTGCTGAAATTCCCTTTTGTTAAAATGTTGAAGGCTCTGAGCAATTCAGGTCAAGATGGAGAATTTTTCACCAAATCAGCTGTCAGTAAGTGAGTTAGCCGTCTTGAATGATGTATTCCCACATGGCCCCGTGTAAATGGGTTAGTATGTGTCGGTTGGCCGTGTTGCCCAGACACCTCTGCTGATGGATGAGGCCTCCAGAGGAGATGGGCTGTAAAAAAAAAGGCTGATTCTGGCACTCAAGGGTGAGATCACTTCCTCGATAAAAAAGCATTGTCCCGAATCATCACAGCAAGGTATGAATGCTGATTAGGGTATTAGATGGTGGATCGCTGCGCTGTGAAAATAAATCAAATGAGGTGAGGCTTAATGTGGGAGGGGGTCTCCGATACGGAGCAATGATGGCTGGGATTATGCACTGGTGGATACGGGATCAAAAACTGTCACCTATTTGGTTTTTCATGGTTTCCTTGTTT
>NW_015150938.1:573669-578307 GCF_000732505.1 Cyprinodon variegatus | reverse complement strand
CCATCCATCCATCCATCCATCCATCCATCCATCCATCCATCCATCCATCCATCCATCCATCCATCCATCCATCCACAGGTACAAAAATGATCATTGAAGATGGCAGATACCACTTCCTCTGTCAGCATCATAGATCTTCAGGAAAAGACACGTGCATCACTGGATGTGTGAGGGAATGGATTTCATTATGATTCATTTACATGAATGAATTATTTTACATTTTCACTGCAGTGGAAATATGACTAGAATCTTAAAAACAAGATAAAAAAAACATAAACAAAACACTGGGCTGGAAGTTAAGAGGAACTGCTGGACTGAACATTTGTGGAGGTTCTCTCTCCCCTCTATACTATAAAAACAATTTTTAAAAGATATCTGTAGTGATTATTACTATTATGGGCCTAGTCCTGCAAAATCATCAATGTCAGTCTTCTCAGTAATTGTGCACTAGAGTTCCTAAAAAACATATCAGTGAAAATAGATTTAATTGGTGTGTAACATATGTCTTTTTCTAAAGTTGAATTTGTATATTGTTGTTCCTGCAGAAAGTGTTTTCCCTGATTGCTTTGTTAGCAAATGTTTCCCACAGATTGCGAAGGATAAGGGATATTACTTTCTGCTTCGTTTAAAACCGTTTAAAAAAAAACAAATTACCTCAATTTTCCATCAGACATTGATGTTCGTACACCTGTTGAAATCATCCTTTCTACTTTTCCAAGTCTTCACTAACCAGGCTGAAATCTAACAAATTACTGGGAGTGCCATGAAATGGTCCCATGGGATTTCAACTTCATAAACACAAACACTGCAAAGAACAATGAGGTGTGCAGAGAGAGTCATTGGTGCGGACCTTCCCTCCATTTAGGACATGTACAGGTTAAAAGAGGCAGCTAACATTTCCACAGACCCCACACATCCTGGACACACTGCTTAAACTTGTATTGTCAGGTTGATGCTACAGAGGCAATCTGCCCAAAAAATACATCCACCACAGTGAGACTTTCTATAATCAGTCTATCTACACTACACTAAAACAAAATACAGATATTCGCACCACCAAAACCACGTATTTCATCTTCTCTTTGCATATTACAAAGAAAGCACACTACATCTGGAACATATTGATCTGTTAGAACTGTAACCAACATCATATTTCTTGATTCTGGTTTATTGAAATGTTGGCTGTTGGTTTCAGGTGTGACGTGTCTCATATAGCCAGAAGAAAACATGATGGGTAATTTTTTTCCCTATACTTTTACTTTTTAAAGTATAACAGGATCTTGTTTCTGTGCTGGGAAAAAATGTGGTACAAAAAAAAAGCATTCAGCAAAGGGCGAAGTATTTTAATCTAGCAACTCTACCACACTTGTTGTGAGGCTCAAACCTGCCCATGGACCAGGTAAACACATCATTTAGAGAAAATAAAGTCTGTCTGAAAATGACAGATAAATAAAGGATGAAATTAGTGAAAAATAGTGTAGCTAGCTTTTAATGAAGTAATAAACAGAGGGAAATTAGGAAGAAACTATAGTACTACGATCAAACACCCATGTGAAAAGAGACATTAAGAAAATAAAAGTCATTTTTAGAAGTAGACAAATTGGTCATTTTAAGTTTTTTCAAAGGAAATAAACACATAAGATTTATGTAACAAAGATCTCACAACTGAAACTTCTTACATTCCCCATCATTGCCCCCGAGTTCTCTGCTCACCAACCTGGAAGGTAAAATTAGACTTTATTTATACTTAGACTCAACTTTATTTATCCCTTGGGATTACTCCTTAAGGAAAATTCTGCTTCCAGTAGCTTATATAGAGTACAAAGAGTTAAAGCAAGATGCTATTAAATATCAAAATATAACAGACAATATAAAAAGAGTGTATATAGTACCAAAAAAGCATTAAAAATTAGATAGATCATTAGATGGTTGTAGCTGCAGAGCATGCAACCTGTATGAAGACATCCAGCAGCTGCTTTCAGGACTGCAGCCCCAGATTAACTGCAGACTGTGATAAAGGCCCCTGCAGCTTTCTTTACACAATAAGTCCTCACATTCAGCTGGACAGCGCCTCTGGAGAATAAATCAGCTAGCTGCTGCATACTGCCATCATGTGGTTCACCAGCATACTACCAGAGACACCATCTGGAACAATAGGGTTATCTTATTCTCACACAAATTAGAAGTCTATATTGAGCAATAAGATAGTTAAAATACTGCAGATGAAAAATATGAATCTTAGTTTCATACGCGCTGATTCAGATGTTTACTAATGTTTTTTTTTTTTTTTTTTTTTTTTTTTTGGAGCATAAAGCAAATAAAGCAGGATTTTATTTCAGTTAAAGCTTTTACTGACATTAAATAACAACAAACACCTGCTCTGCTTATTGCAACTTCTCCCAAGTTGCAGTGCCACAGGTTTATTGCTAAAATAAGCAGCACAGAGCCCTGTAGGTTAGAGATACTTTAGAGAATTAATGAAGAAAATAAGAGTCCCACAACTACTGAAAGGGAGTGAAAATGTCGTAATAGAGCTGGACCATTTTGGAAACACAAGCAGGATCAATTTTCCTTTTAACGTAAGTTTTCACTAGTGAATCTTTAATAAATAGTGAAGTATCAGAGTGGGGTTATTCCACAAGCTTCACATCTCTGCAGGTAAACTGAA
The DNA here is from genome assembly GCF_000732505.1 of Cyprinodon variegatus. NCBI lineage: Eukaryota > Metazoa > Chordata > Actinopteri > Cyprinodontiformes > Cyprinodontidae > Cyprinodon > Cyprinodon variegatus. The sequence goes on along the minus strand of NW_015150938.1, from coordinate 575,639 downwards.
AGCTGACACCTAGCTGTTGCCATGACACTGCTGAGGGAAAGTAAAGGGTGCTGGGTGCACTACAGGATGACACATGCAGAAGGTCCGAAGCTCTTTAGTCATTGATTCTCACAAAAAGCTATTGGTGTTTGGGAAGGAATGAGTTCATCTATATTTTTATTCCTTTTTGACGGCATAAAGTCAAAAGGAGAATGGATTACAGGTGTTCTGTGTAGACCTGTGGCCTTGTGATCGATGTGTCAGACAGCATCACAGGCCGAACCACGGACCTCAGCACAGGTGAGTCCAAACCATCAGCACAAGGCAGCCAGTTCTCAACTTTTACTGGGTGAACCACCACAAGGTGCTATATCCTTAATTATGCTGCTACAGATAAAAGAGACAGCGTTGAACATTGCAGCCTTTTTGATGCCTAAAAAACTAGGCCATGCAAACAAGTATGTCTCCAGTTACAAAGTTATCTCTCCTTCGGTGTACATTGTGATCGTCTTTCATTCTCTGTGTGGATTTTATGAAATATGCAGAGCTCAGATAGTGTTGGAGTAAGATTTTCAGTCCTTAACTTAACGAAATTTCAGAAAATGATGCAGGTTAAAGTTTAATCCATTTTGTATTTATACCGACCAGCTGTGAGCAGGATATTATGGGATATCTTCCCGGCTTCATTAACCTGATTCATTACAAATCCCCTTTGGACACATATTAGGTAAGCAATTAGCACCAACAAATGGATTCCAAGACAGAGTTTCCATGTTGAAAATTAAGTAGTTTGCTTCTTACAGATTTTGAAGCAGTTTTGAGGTAATGATTACAAATAAACTAGATCAAATGATCATCTACACATATAACCACCTCTCAGAAAGTAAAAACTGTAGCAGGTTTTCAGAGCTGAGTTTTTTTTTTTAACAATCTAAACAGATTTTTCTATGGAGAGGTGATCTTACATGAGAAAAAGGTTTAAAGAAATAAGAAATGATAACAGGAGGAAATCCTAATTTCCAGTTGTAGCTCAATCTCATTTAGCATGTTAAAGGTTACAATTTATGATGTCAGTAGTTCATAAAAAATATTAAAAAGGCACCATATCTGTTTGAGAAAAAATACATTTTCTTTGGCAAAGCATGAATGATTTTTGCACAATGCTGTTTAATAAATCTGAAGATTTCTTGAACGACTACTTTGAACAGATGAGAGTAAAGCAGATGAACTCCTGTTTGCCACAACATGATGACCTTTTAAACTATGATACAGTATCAGTTTTGCAATGACCAATAATCATTTCTTTTATGTAATGCCAGGGTGGGACCTAAAAAGAATAGTGGAGGATTTTCGTGAATTTCTGAAAAGACCCACCCTCTTTAAAAAAAATGTACATGCACAACCCTGTACCTGCTCCCGAGAGCGTGCAGAAGCCCATTTCTTCTCATGCATGCTCTGTTTAAAAGTTGCTGTTTGCATCGTTCATACAGGCTTATTTTCCAAAAGATTTGCAATTTTTCCACTATGTCAGGCTCACCTCCTGTATGTGAAAATGGAGATGAGCATGTAGGACGGCCTTAGGTAAACATATTAGCAGACTGACAGTTAGGAGGACCACTTATTTTGATGATCCACTCCAAAAAAAAAAAAAAAAAAAAACATCCTCCACCATACATTTAAGAGAGCTGAACCTGACCAAATATCTACTAAACTAAATAAACTGAAACATGAGGAGAAACGGGACATAATGTCTTATATGTTTACCATGTACCATGCGGCAATTAAGGTTGTTTTACAGGAGCCTGAGCTTGAAGCCTGGTATATTTAGGAGTCTTAGATTCCTAACGTCTACTTTGTGGATAGTTTACTCTTAGGCCTGCTCTTCTTTTGCCTTCTGTCTGATTATTTTCCTCAAATGTATCTATACTAACATACACTATATTGCCAAAAGTATTTGCTCACCCATCCAAATTATTGGAATCAGGTGTTCC
>NW_015150938.1:554831-573545 GCF_000732505.1 Cyprinodon variegatus | reverse complement strand
AGGTGAGCAAATACTTTTGGCAATATAGTGTATCATTGTCTGGTGGAAGGACAGGATAGGGGAAATGAAAATTATGTTTTGAAAGCCCTTTATAAGGTCTGGAACCGATCAAGACTCCTCCATAAAGTAAAGGAGATAGTCTGATTCTTGGAAGCAAAGAATAAAGACATTAGGACTGTTTAAGACTTTTGCACTTACTAGTGTCCTATATTCCAGATTCACCGAGCCCCACTCCTCCTGGAGGAGGCGGAGGCGTTGTCGGTGGTGACAGGGCAGAAGGAGACCTCAGAGAGCAACAGGTTGTCCAGGAGCTTTGGTTTATTGTGGTGATGGCCTCCATCGCCCTGCTGCTTCTGGCCGTCCTGCTAGGAGTCATGCTTCATAGGGTAGAATCACCATTTCTGTTCTCCTCCTTTAGCACAGCATTTTAAAAAACCTTTAGATGGTAGCAGAAACAAGACTTTCCTTCCTGTTTCACCAGGCCCTGAATAAACCACCCCTGACGAGGGAGAGACCTCCTTTAACTGCCCTCCCCATGCAGAAGAGGAGTCCCATGGCTGTGTACCCACCCAGCAACTCTGTCTTGGTAAGGAAAACTTTTCCCTTGGGTCTTTATTCTCTGATCTACAAAAGCAGTGTAGAAACTAGGTCACCACAGCTTACAACACTATCAGTAAATTCTGTTACCTTTAAAACAATAGCCCTGCTCTATTTCAGTGGCCCAGAAAGTGGTGACAAAAGGCCATCAGGCACATCCCTGAGTCTTTACAAACTGATTCCTATATTTATAAATAACTTTAGGAATTCAGCCTTATTTCTAGAGAATGCATTCTCACTTGACTTTATGAAAATCCATCACTAAGGAACAAGATGCATCCATGTCTATGAGCAACTGTCGGTGTTATTTTCTCCCTGTTTTAGTTTGACACGGTGCCTGACACCACCGCCTTCTCCAGCAGTGTGACCCTAAAGGGCTTCTCCATGAAGATTGAGGTAAAAGTCTCAGAAACATAATCCAAATGGCATTTTGTGTGTACAATCTGATGTAGCAGGTGGCACAGATGTTACTGTTTTTACAGACTTTGCATCTTTATCTCAAGTGCTGAGAATATCCTTTCTTATGGACTGATTGGGTGTATGTTATTTTGATTGCAGAGAGGGATTTACAGAAATCCATTGTTTGCTCTTGATGCAAAAACTGATCAGACTTTATTCAAAGGGCAATTATATGTAATAATAAAGAAATGTAGAGGGTGTCAAAATTTATACATTAATATGATTTACATTTTAAGAAGTTAAAATTGGATCTAGTATCATCAAGTGCAGAAACAGTCAAACTTAATAGCTCTTAAAAGGCCGTTTATAATCCAAACATATTAATTTCTATTCAGGCAAAATTACAATACAATAAACCAAACTAGAAATGTTATATGTATATTGTAATTATTTTATCCCACTTTTAAGCATATTAATCTTTTGAAACTACCTTACAGTAAATTCATCATAATACTTTTTTTTTTCATTTGTAATTATTTGAAGGTATGATGCACACTAAGCTCAGCAGTTTTTATGAGAACAAAACCAAAAACTAAATAAATTCCATAAAATTTCAAGGGATATCTGTTAATTATAATAATTAGATCTGAGGTCATTCAGAGCCTTTTGTCAATATTTTTCTTAATTTCTTATTAATTATTATTTTTACCAAGTCAGATAAAAAAATATCCCCACACCAAATTATTTTCGGTGAAAAAGATTTAGCTTCCAAAAACTGCTATGAAAACCAGAAAGTGTGAATCTCTTACTTGTGACTTTCAATTCTGTTTAAAAGAAGTCAGAAATCTAAACCTATTCTAAAGCATTGTAAAAATAAAAATGTGAAGTGTAAAAGTATAAATTTAAAACATTAACGTTTTATGATCCCTGGAAATCTATTATGTTTACATACATTGTAGAAAAACAAAAACAGAGTGTGCGCTTTGTGAAAATAAAATGCTTTTATCCGAAGGAAATGAAATCTAAACATGATTTAAATCCTTGATCACAAGTTTAAAGTAAAATACTCTTGACAATTTGCTAGAATTTAATTGTTTTGCATTAAGAACCTTTTTAAAATGGTTTGTATTTTACCAAATTTATTTAAATATGCTTTAGCTTTTCCAATCATATTTCTACTGCAAAACACTGAACAAAATCAACATATCACAATATCACAGATATTGGAAGTATAAATTAAAATGTTATTAATTGGTTGAAATTGCTGTGAAACTTCAACATTTTGCGTTTATCAAGATGAAAAAAGTAAATGCAAATATTTAAGCCAAGAAAATTTGCGTGATTACCAGGGCTGCAACTAACGAATATTTTGCAAATCGATTAATCTGTTATCTGATAATCCGAGCACCAAAGGTTCCTTAAAGAATATTTTTTATGAAATTACAGCAGGTGAAACTAAAACGTTTCCACGTGAGAAGTTTACTGTAGAGCATTTTGACAGACGACAACGTTTTTTACCTTAAATGCAAAATGTTTATATATATTTTTAGAATTTCGATATATTTACTGCTTTAAGTGGGTTGCTCTGTCAGCTAAAGGTATGTTTCAGAGTCTCTTAACTCCATTTAATGATTAATCGATTACTAAATTGGTTGACGATTATTAAAATAAATCACAATTAATCTGATGAATTGTTTCAGCCCTAATGATTTCCAAAACATCAGGCTAAGGAAGTAGAGGGTGACCTTGGATTCTCCCTTTTTTTTTTGGCTTCAGGAAATTCTGGAGGCTAAATGTGAGCCGACCGAAGGGATGGATACAGGGGAAGAATTGGGAGTCCTTAGTGTGAACTCTCTGCGACGTAGCATCAGCCAAATGATAGACGGGAAGTCTCTCACAGGAGATGACGATGTTTGGGACCCGAACATCTCAGCCCATGACAGTGGGATGGTAAGAGACCCCAAAAATGTAGGCCTATTGAACATTCTCTTAAATGATTAAAAGCAGAAAAAAAATCTCGGTTTGAAAAAAAACTATAAAGAAGAATACTTTACCTGAACATAATGTGCAATGTGGCCCATTCCCCTGTTACAGTTTATGGAGGATGAGGAATTTGTGGACACCATCAAAGGCTTCAGCACCGTGAGAAAAGAGCACACCATGTTCACAGACACCAACCTGTGACCTGATGATGAACAATTTACCCTCACAGCTCAGTCAGGAGGTTCTAGATCCTGACCAGAGTGGATCCTGCATCAGTCACTCTGGTGTGTCTAAAGGAAGAGACGCCTCAAGTGAAAGATCCAAGAAGAACATGAGATGGTCCGGAAAATGAAGCAGCTGGACAACTTTTGTAGGAATATATTAAAGACATCCAACAGTAACAATATTAATCCAACTGGAGATATTTACTGCCCATGTTCCCCCTTTTTTTTTTTTGAGTCTTTTGTTTCTTTGAAAAATTAAAAAAAAAATTTCTCTTCATGTTCTGAATGTTATCTGATGGTGATGGATACGTGTAAACATCAGGGATAAAGGTAGCCTGCATCACTTTCAGCAGAAACTTGACATTTTTGTTCTTTACTAAATGTAGGCTACCTTCTGAACTTTACATAGTCAGTTTCAGACCTGCAAACATCCTCCACCTTTAAATTGTTTAATTTAAATGTATGTGTTAATGACAGTAGAACATGGAAGGATGGTTTTTCCTGGCATGTCTTCCAAACAGTTGTTGATCTTTGTTGATGTCTAAATGTTTTGCAGATGCTAACAGGCTACATATTGTTGTTATTCTCCAACAAGGAGTTCTAGGAAATCTTTCCTCTTACAGTTTTTCCTCCTTTTGGTATTTCTAACTCACACACAATAAGAAAAACAAAAGAAAAACATATTACATATTGGAAAAACTATGTTCTATTGTCTTTTTATTTAATTAATTAATGTATTTTTTTTTATCTATTGTCTTTTCTAATTGCTGAGACAATTTGGCCTTGGTGCTGAATAATAATTATAATAATATAATAATTATACTCTGGGAAATAATCAAGCCATGGATGACTAATTTAAAATGTATATATAGTATACTTTACCCAATGATAGAGATATATTATATTAGTTTTATATAAATCATTATGTGCACCGCTGAGTGTTTCATGTTATTATAAAACTGATTTCATGCATTTACACATTTAAAGATGTTGCAACCACCTTTAACTATCTGGGTGTCATCTTAGATAAAAAGCTCATCATAATATGCATTTTGAAAATTTCCCAGCATGCTAAGCTTGTTAACTGGATGAAACTAAAGATGCTTCGGTTTTCCACAAGAGGGTGACAGTGGATCACTTGCTTGATAATCTTTAGGTTAATCATGTCAAATTAATGCAACCATTTCCCCTTGTACTGGCAGTTTGCAAGAAAAACAGATTTATACCTCAGATAAAGTTTTTAACTTTGCAGTTATTAAGTTCAACTCTCAGTTTATATATGCAGCACATTTAAGTGGCAAAACAATTTAAAATGCTGTACAGAAAAAAAGCCCTTTGTAGAGCTATAAAGATGAAGGCAACCCAAATAATTAAAGAGAATATGAATAACCAAAATTAGATTATATATGTGTAAAAAGAAAAAGACTGATAAAAAAATTTATATTTAGAATAAAAACTTGAGGTTTAGTTAGAACAGTTAAAGATCAATAAACAAAAAGATTTTTAATCTTTATTTAAAGCCACTTAATCAGAATCACATTTATTGCCAAGTAGGTTTGCACTTACAGGGAATTTGACTTGGTGCAGACAAAATAGATATATATAGAGAATACATAATCTATAGCTATATATAATATACAAGATATTGTGTATAGCCACATACTCTACACAGTAGACTGTGTGTTAATGTAACAGGAAGTCTGGAGATTCTACGTTAGTGTAGCTTCAAGGTCCTGAATGGGGGAGGCAGAGAGGCTGTGTCAGTGTCATGGGGGTATCTGGGCCTTGCTGATAAGGCTGTTAGCGGATGGGAAGAAACTGTTCTTGTGGCGCGAGCCACATGGACCGCAGCCTCCTGCCAGAGGAAGTGTCTGAAATAGTTTGTGGGAGGGATCAGCCACAATTTTCCCTGCACGCCTCAGAGTCCTGGAGGCGTACAGATCCTGGAGAGATGGGAGATTGCAGCCAATAACCTTCTCTTAAGGACAGTTTTCTGGGAGTTTGTTACAGATTTGTGCAGCATAAGAACTAAATGCTGCTCCTCCATTTTTGGCTCTAGGTAAATTTGATCGAGAAGACATGAGAGATCTGAGCAGTTGATACAGTCTGTGATGCGTATTGGTGCTAAGATGGTGAGTAATTTGTAGGCTAACAGAAGCATTTTAAAGTATATTCTCTGTGTTATACACTTTCTTAGTTTTAGCGAGGATGCCGGCAGCTCCATTCTAGTCCAGCTGTAGTTGTCTGTTCAACTTTTTAGGGAAACCTATAAAAACGTTGCAGTAATCCACTATCTTTAATAGTCTCTGAAGGTTCAGGTCAGACTCCGTCCCTACACTAAGATTTCCAGTCTGATTTGTGGTTTCTAGCTGTAATAAGAGCATGTGTGAGCCAAGTTGTAAACATTCTTCCATTGGTTCAAAAAATACTTTGCATTTATTTCTCCTAATGCTTGAATGGATTCATAGTTACCTGGCGACACTGTAATGCTTGGTAATGTATAGGGTGCTTAACAAAGACGTAAACAAGAGCGGTAATGTAAACAATTGAACCAGAAATATTGCAAAGTTCAAACTATAGTTTTATTTTGTATAAATATACAAATTCATCTTATAAAATCAGACAAACTGTATCCCACAAAATAAAGCACACAATCCAAAGTGTTTAAATATATAATTTCTTTTTATTTGAAATGCGCAGCAATGCAATAATGTGGGCACAAAACACTTGCACCATTACAGTTGAGATCATCGTTACAAAACATTCATGTAATAAATTAATACACTGCAGTACCATGAGACAGTAAACATGAAAAAATAAATCCTAGCTAGGAAAATTAATTCCATTACGAACAACATGAGTTTAATAAATGTACAAAATATTTAATCAGGCATTTACAAAGGCAGCCTCTTTTGTCTTGTTCGACGCATAGAAATATAGATCTGATATGTTTGTTGAAATGGCCAGAGATCTTTCAGTGACCTCAGTGCTGAGGGCCATTTCATTTTTAAACCATTGCTAATAGATTTAAAAATTTTGATACACTAGACCTTAAAAACCCTTATCGTTTAAAAATATTTTTGCTTTTTTTGCTTTCCAGTTTTCATGTTATTGCTGCAACATGCACCTTTCCCTTTAGTGTGATTTTTAAATAGGTCTGTAAACAAACACCGATTATAGGAAAACGTGTTTGCTGCAGTAGCAGCATTAAAGTACATGCAGCACATGCTGGGTTGAAAATAGCTGGCATCTGTAGAAACATTTCACATACAAATATCTAAACAGCATTATAAGTGTTTAAAGATATACAAAAACAATTACGGCTTTCTTTTTAGTAAATAGATGTGCAGTCTTCCCCAACATCCACTCCACATATCATAGCAATTTCCCTCTGAGAGTCTCCAATTATGGCTCCACTTCATAACGCATCCCATCTTTTCCAGAACTTGTCAAAACAAGGATTTTTCTGAACCCTTTCTTGGAGGTTACTGGTAATCTATCCAGACCTGACTGGATGCTTTAAAGAAAATGACAATATTACGACGCGACTAATAATTAACTAGGTGCTTCCCAAGGAATATGAAGTTACTTTCCTAGAACTTTCAAGAAGTCCTTTTCCCCAATTTCCTACAACGTAAGAAACTAGTTCCTAGAAAGTAGTTAACAAGTTCCTGGAAAGTAACCCACAACTTAAAAGTGTTGCGTGTGATCCAGAAAGTAGCTGTTAAGATCGAAGAAAGCAAGTTCCAGGAAAGTAACCAAAAACCTCAAAGCCTGGAAATGATCTGGTAAATCTTTAAATGTAAACTCTCAATTCTGGAAAAGTTTCAGGAAAGTGTGAAGCATTTTCACAGAACATTCAGCGAACACACAAGTTCCAGCAAAGTATGGGCAGCATTATGTAGTGCAATCAACTTTGGTGAAACACACAATAAAACATTGCTAAACTAAAGCAGACTGCTCCAGCCAAGCCATTATCCTGGAAGCTTCTGTTCAGACGTCTGTTTAGCTCATCTTTGATCATGTCTCTTAATCATCAGTATTAGTGATGTAATTGAAGTTAGGAATGTTATAGCTCCAACAACAAAAACTTTCAGTACCAACACCTGATGGCTGTACCTGAGACCTAAGCTACACCTGAATGTTTGCGTACCACCTTGTATCAGTCAAATGTCATTGCATCCAAGTAATTCTGTTTGACTTTTGGTTTGGATTTAACTTTATTTATTTATAACTAATCTGTAAACACGATAATTTAAGGCTTTGATGGTTGAAGTTAACCCACAATTTCTGCAAGTGATGTCGGAAGCTAATGGTTCAAATTTGATAAATAAAAGATTTTATCCGTTATGTTTTAAATTCTTCTATTTCACATTTACCTAAACTGCCAAATTTCCTCAATAATGATAAAGAGTAAACATTAGAAGATGGAAGACATCCATGGGACAGTATTAGAGCAGTGGTGGTTGCTGCCAATTCAAATTAGGTTTAATGACCCAGACCGCTCTGACTGCCCTTTAATAATTTTAGGTAGTTTTAAACTTTTGACTGGATAAAAAAAAAGGTATAACTAAACAACTATAGACTAAAAAAAATAGATATGTTCTACATATACTGCGTCAATCAGGCTTTTCTTAAGGTCAAAATGCAGTAGGCTATATCACAGAAAGGGAATAAAATCTAATCGACTTGCATGGCATAAATTCTCAAGGAATAAATTCCTACTTCTATATAGTTAAAAACTACAACTACATACATCCTAACTTTAACTATATAACATATCTTTATACTATAAATTCTACAATAAAGGATTCCCAATTTCTTCACTAAATACTGAAAATATTTAATCTTGTAACTGACAAAAATCACAGAAGCTTCTCAAATTATTTGACTTAAAATGGCAAAAAACACAAAACAAGTTTAACTCGTTGACTTCTCTCTTGGAAAACCTGAAGGATTTTTATCTAAAGTTGTTCTATTTTACCTAAACCTTTCATTACTTGCTGATCAGACCCACTCTGTGCTACATTCTGCAGAAATCTATCGTCTCCACTGTCGCGTCACTCATAAAGTGCTACCTTGCTGTTCCAATAATCTTAAAGCCAAAGACCTAAAACACAGATAAGTTATGTGAACAAAACAATTAGATGTTAAAATCTTACCCAACAGCACATTATTTTCACCAATACACTATTAAACGAGAGGTATCTTCAGACGTATGAAATGAGCCTAAAGTGGAAGTTTGTTGGGGTTGACGTCACAACATTTATAAAATCATTAAAGTTCCTTATCTTGCTAAAAGTCTCTTATTCAAAAATATTCATTTTTTTTTAACTTTGTTCTATTTTGTCCCTTTTTTTTAACTGTATAATTTCTCAAACTGTGCAATTTCTCTCTGTCATAAAGACATATTATTTTAAACATTCAGCTTCACACTTCATACCTGAAACTAGCATGCATCAAAGAAGGTGGAAATTAAAGGGCTTTCTCTTTAAAATGGAGAAATTTTAAAAAGTCCTTAAGGTGATAATTGCTTGATGCCTGTGGCTTGCCTGGTACGTTTTCCCCCGGATTCAACCGGGATCTGTTTTCCCTGCCGTGCGGCTGCAGGATTTGATAAGCAAAGCAGTCTATACAGATTGCACTTCGCTCACTGAGGCCTGCTGACTGATTCCAGAGAGTTGAAAAACCTTTAAGGACCGTTTTTTATCCGAGAGCACCTGGCCAAACAGGAAGTGAGGTGTTGAGGCTAACACTGATTACTGGCATCCACACATGAAGAACTACTGGTGCATCTCAACACATTGAAGTATCAAACAAAGTTAATCTTATTTTTGCATTTTAGCTAAAAAAACAAAACAAATAGAAATAAATTGATTTATTACATAGAATTTATATTTTTCGATGATTATAGTCTACAGCTGAGGGAAACGGCAAAGTAATTTTGATAGAAAGATTAAAGTATTTTAAACCAATATACAAAAATATAAAAAAAGTCACATTACTATAAAGGAGCTTTTTTGTACTATAAAGTAAACTTAAAATAGGCTCATTTTGTGTAAATTACAGCAACAATAAGGCATGAAGGCAAACAGCCTGTTTTATAGAGCCTTTAAAATGCTGTCATTTTTTAAACTGTGCACCTTTTTATGTTTTTTTTTTTTACCATACTTTTTCCTTCCAATTAACTTACCAATATTATACTTTGCTACATAACTCTGAACTCTTCTTTAGCAATGACCTGTTATGTTTTCCTATATCCAAAAAAGGGTGAAGTTGGTATTTTCCTTTGTTTTTAAACTATAATTATCAAAACTAATCCGAAAAAAATGAATACATCACTCAGAGTAATAAATCCATTTAAAATGAGTTGCTCTTTTGCATTAAATGAATAAAACTATCTTTATGATGATGTGTGGATTTACTGAGATGCACCAGTGTATTATCAGTATATAAAACAATGGGGCACTAAGTAAACGGGAAAAAGCTAAAATATTAGAATTTAAAAGAACTACAAAACCTAGGAGTCGTATCAGAAATAAAGGAGAGGCAGAGGTGAAAGTACCATGAGGAAAACTGAGGAGGAAGGTAGAGTAGGTTTGGAGTTCAATGAGTTCCTGCATTTTTTCCAAACGATCATAACCCTCCTCTGCTGGTCGACTGAAGACAAAAAGGTGTCGCCTCTTATTTTACGTGGGACAAAGAACTGTGGAGAAAAAGAAGAGAGCTGGTGAGAAACACTGGAGCAAAAGGCAGAGAGGTGGCGAAGATGAGAGCAGCTACAGCTGGGAGAAATGTGTGGTTAGAGGCAAGGAAACCCCTGATTACAGGTGAGAGGCAAACGCATGGACGGCTGCTACTACAAGCTCGCTGTGTGAGGAAGTCATGAGCAGGAGTTTGCTTGTTTGTGATTTTCCAGAGTGGGTGTAAGACAGCTTCAAGCACCATACAGCACAACTGGCACCACAGCAGAGAGCGAAGGAGCGGTGGGAGGCTGATTATTTGGGTAAAAGGGAATGTTATGCAGACGGTGAGGATGACGAGGCATTTAATGTCAATGAGCCGTGTTAACCTCACCAACCTCAGGTTCCTCTCCTTTCATACGAGAGCTACCCAGAGGACAGTGCAGCACAGATGAAAGGAAAAGGAAGGCACATGTCAACAGCAGTCGCATTCAGTCTTAAAGCACAGCACTTTATCAATGCTGTTAAAAAATAAACAGCCTCAACTGCTAAAGTTTTATACGGAAGAGGATTAGGGCTACTGAAAACATAAAAAGTTAACTGATTATTAAATATTATTTCAGTTTAATATGGGAAAAAAAAGTCAGAATTCTGACTTTAATCTCAGAATTTTGGATCTTACTGTAGATGGGCAGCATGAAAGAAGAGATGTGGAGCACTCAGCTTCACTGACAAAGATGTGAGTTGTTTGGGAGGGCCAGTAACACATTCTTGGAAAATTATGGAATTAGGCGACTTTTTACATGTCTGAGGGGTCCCCAGTGATGCTATTTCATTGATGAAAGAGCAGAAGGTGATTTAAACAAGAGAGCTAGTTTAGTCTCTAAAACAGAAATTGCTACAGCTTGTTGCTAACATGTTTGTTAGCTGTCAGAATTCTGCGATTAAAGTCAGAAATTTGACCTTTTCCTCATATTATACTAAAATAAAATTAAAAAATCAGCTAACCTTTTTTATTTTTTCAGTGGACCTAATCCTCTTCCATAGTTTTATGATGTAAGGAGGTAAATTGGTGAAGCAAATTTTCTGTTTGAATCAAACATGAATAACTGAAACCAAATAGAAACAAGTTTTGAGGCAAATAATCAATAAGTCGGATAAAAACAGAGGGAAAAAACGCCTGATCACACAAGGAACCAGATAAAACTCCAGACCTTAAATAGGTTGGATTGATCCTGAGAAGGAAGGAAAATATTTCCCCAATCAATGGCATGCATGACACATCAAACATTATGTTCTAGCAAATGTTGCATCCATGTAATCATATCGCAATGGCAAGTGTGATTACATTGTGCAGCTTTACTGTTACTCAGAGTTTAAAAGTAACAGAAAGGATCTATTAAACCAGATGAGAGCTATAATTTTGGAAGATTGAAGATTTATACAAAAAGCAAACTAAATTATTGGAACATTGCATTTCTGTTCATGGGAATACTCTGGAGTAATTTAAAAAAAAGGGAACCCAAGTGAAGTGAAGGACCCGGGGTTTTATAGGTTATAAATGTGATTTCTTTCTAACTAAAGGTAGAAAAACAAGCAGCTGTTTAAAATATAGTTTTTCTTCATGGAATTGTTTTCCTCCCTGACTAGCGAAGTAATTATACACATTTTAATTTCTCAACCCTTTTTCATTCATTTTTGCAGTTTTTAACATGCATCTATAACAGGCATTTTTTGCTTTTATTAAACTGCATCCACAAATTTACCTTTTATATCTATTGTACAACTTTTACTTTTTAATGCTACAATCTTCACAGCAGTTCCTCTCATTTATAATTCCACTTTTATTTCTTTAACTAGATCCTCAGTTTAATTTCACTTCATCAGTCAGAGGTTGAGAACAGTGTGAGACATCATGTGATTGTCTATTATTTGTTTTTTGATAAATTGGTTGCAATTTTACCAAACAGGATTCAAACATTTTTAAAAAGGAGTTCTTTCAACCTTAACACCAATTAAAACGCCTTACTTCGTCATCTATCAACCTGCAAACAAATATGTAAGCAAAAACTACCCTTTTGATCTGCATCAACATATCAGATGATTTAGTTTATAGTTTTTTGTTTTATGACCAGAGTGACTTTTTTTTAAGTTAGCTTCTTGGTAAAATTTTTAAATCCAGTTAATTAGACAATAAAATGCATCATACAACACACGCAAACAGGAGGTTGTTAAACAGAAAAAACAAAGTAAAAGCCATGTTTACCTTTGAGTATGTAATCTGTTAGGAGCGCTGGCACCTTCTCACTGTCATCCCGCATGGCATGAAGAACTGATAGGGAGAGAAAAAGATTAGAAGAGTCTGATTCATCGGACAATATGTTTGCCATCACCATCAAACTAAACTTCTTGCTGAGGAGCTTACTCTTTGTGAGGATCTGGAGGTCTTCTACAGAAGGAGAGCCCGCCTTCTTTTCATAGGGGATCACTGTTGTCAGATACTACAGAGAATACAAATATATTAATATTACAAGTGTTCAAGTGTACAATCCAAGACCAAATTAAGTCTCAGTGTTGTGTTAAAAGTTATGAAACATGCAATTTCACTGTTCCAAGTATCTTTTCAACTATAACTGAGGGAACCTTTGTAGTAAATAAAGCAGGTCAATCAGGCTGAATTACAATAGAATGACTGTGTGATTGTGTTTTGTCACAATACAACCACAAACTTATAATTTTTTAAATCGAAACGGCACAAAGTTCAGTTTTCACTGATGTTTTAGACCATTTATTTTATGAATGGGTCAGGTTCAGTTAGACAAGATGAACAGTGGGTATAATTATTGCACTTCCACAGCTGCCAGCTTATGTTCTTCCAGATTAGTGACCAGCTCCACTGCCACTGCTGAAGGAAAGCATCATCCCATCGTCATGGTGCACAGTAGTGACGGTGGGTTAACGGATTAAAAAACACTTAATCCCAGACCACAGTCTGCTGTGTTCCTGAGTCATCAGAATGCTGTTTGTTCACTTACGTTCTCATCAACGTTTGTGGTTGTAACACGACAAGATATGAAAAAGATAAAAGCTTTTGAAAGGGTCTGTAACATGATTTAGTATAAAAGGCAGAAGACAAAATGTGAAAATCAACAAAGAGACAAACTGAACAAAAGGAAGAATAAAAAAAGAAAAAAACAGTGCATGCCAGTAGAAAAAAAAAGAAAGAAAGAAATACAACAAACGGAGCACAGAAATCAATCTGCAGTAAGGAAAAAAAGAGCAGGGGGCACCTGTTTGTCCCCTCCTGAGTGGCCAAAAGTTTGACGGAGACCACTTTGAATGACATTGGAGAGTCCCTCCAGAGTGAGGAGCTACAAGGAGCGAGAGGAAGGAGGGAAAAGATGATGAAAGCTAAGGAGGCTCTGTGAGAGAGGAAGGAAATGCACTGCTGCTGCTCAGAGAGTGACTGCAGTGAAAAACTCTTCAAAAGGTCATGTTTTGGTTGTGTTGCTTCAAACAGTGAGCACTGCATGACGATGCATTTCTGCATCACGTTTCCTGTCAACGCCCCCATGCTAACTCACCGTGCCCGGTATGTGCGTGCTGTTTATCCTCTGGCCGTTGGGTCCTGACGTAGTCGTACTGCGGATTTTCTTCTTCTTGCGCAGCAGCTCCCGGTGCTCCTTCTGTTTGTTCTGTACGTCGATCAGCAGCGAGATGAAGCTGTTCTTCACCTGTGCATACAGAACATTTTTAGAAATCCGAAGGGTTGAAATCAACACCAAATATCATAGCTTATTACTTTGCAGCCTATAAAGCAGAAGAAACTAAATCTGAACATAAATAATAAACTTTATTTTCCTCCTCAATTAAAGTGGCTGGCAAATAGGATCCTCAAACTTGATCACAGCTTCATACTGGTTTGATATGTCGTCAACACTGAGCAATGTATCAGTTTGAAAAAGGAGATAAATCAGACATGGTTTTCATATTTATCTATTAAGAAATAAACCTTTGTTAATACACAGCTGTTTGTGGGATAACATGACAGGATCAAGGGGTGTGAATACTGTCGCAAAGCACTGAATGAGTCACACACTAACTATCTAGACTCTTTTCATTCAGGGATTTTTTCTGTATCATAGATTTATAGTATTTCAAAGTACTTTTTTTGATACATTATTTGTTTATAGATGTTTTTTTTTGCTTGGAAATGCATTAAAGTGAAGCAAAACACTGGAGCTCTTCCTGTCCATTCATACAAGTGCAGCTGGAAGCATTCAGTGCATAATTATTTTTAAATCATTTTAAAATGCCAATACTTCCCAGGGTAACGACTCTAAGGCTCCATTACAGTGAATAAGATCTTGTTATCTGTACAAACTATTTTCTTTTTTTTTTTTTAGATTCTGTCAATCTGCTCAGGAACAATTGTTTCTCAGAAACAAGTGTTACTGGCAGCTCTGATCTCACAGTCAGGGGGCAGAGCTCTGCCGTCTGTTCATGCGGTTGTTCGATGCTCTCTGGCTGCTTTAAAGCTGCTTATTGCTGCAAATTTCCAAACATGTCTGCAGGATCGAGTATTGACATCCATGTGATGAGAAGACGGTACCTCCTTCTCAAAGTCCAGCTCGTCTCTCAGTGCCAGGGCCTGGATGAGCTCTTCACTGTAGCGACGGATGGCCGCCTCCACTTCCTCCAGCGTCCGACTAATCTCCGACACAGACAGCTGGCGAAGCTCTGTGGATACCAATCCGTAAAAGGAAGCAGAATGAAATGCCAGGAGGAAAATTTTTCATTTTACACATGTCGAAAATTAGAACGTTTACTGAGGCACGGATACCAAGGAGATTACATAACAACTGGGACAACATGGATTATATAAGAGCTTTACCATATGTACTAATGCAGAACGCTTATATCGCGTGCTGGACAGACCCCTATATGAACTTGTACATCTGTTTAAATAACTCCGAAACGGTTCACACAGGTTCAATAAAACACTTGATTCCTGTTTTTCTGTCAGAGAGCAGGTACACTCACGGTCCTCAAAGCTGGTGTTGGAGCCTGATCGTTTTAAAGCACCGACGTCCTGGGAGAGCATCGACAGGTCCGACTGGGAGGGACTCTCGTCGTCGTCTGGAGACTCCTGCATCATCTCTTCTATCTCCTCAATCACCTGGCAACAACACAACACTCAGTTAACCTCAACTATTTAGTTCAACATGAATCCTTAATGCAGATTTACAACATAGAAATGACTTAAGCTAAATATAAATAATGTCATAAATGAGGAGGTTCCAGTAAGTTTAACATGTTCTATACCGTTTGCTCAGGATGTGACTTTTTTGTTTGTACAAACACCAAACATTAAACTGATGCAATAATTTTTTTCTGACGTCCAGAGAGAAACCAAGCTGCGCTCTGTAAATACAGGCTTGTTAAAATGTTATGACTGTTGACACGATAAGGACCCAAACATGTCCAGCTTATGCATCTGCTTTCATTGCCTGTTTTGATTATGTGTCATGATCTAATTAAAGGACACTATAATTATCTGCCAAGCTTTAGCTTAAAACATGAATCC
This sequence comes from Cyprinodon variegatus, assembly GCF_000732505.1. Classification (NCBI taxonomy): domain Eukaryota; kingdom Metazoa; phylum Chordata; class Actinopteri; order Cyprinodontiformes; family Cyprinodontidae; genus Cyprinodon; species Cyprinodon variegatus. The sequence goes on along the minus strand of NW_015150938.1, from coordinate 558,072 downwards.
AGTTCATCAATTGAAGCAAATAGATGCAAATCTTCTGTAAGGTCAGTTGATTTTTCTTTAGGATGAAGTATTTAGCCAATAATTATGGGTTTATAAAACTCATAAAAAAAGATTATAAAGAATTTGAATGAACTGCCATCATTTCAACTCATTAATATTTAAATAACTATTGATTTTGGTCATAAAATAGTTATAAATATAACTGTGCAGTAATCCACTAGTCTTTAAGTTGGGCATGGCTGAAACAACAGCTCCAGTTTACACACAAAAAAAAGTTTAATACAAGAACAAAATGTAGAAAGATAAAAGCAGCAGTGTGAGTCTGTTACCTGTTCAGCAGTGAAAAGAGGCTCTTCATTAATGCTGGACACTATGATTGAGTGCATATCCAACTGTTCCCGCAAGTCCTCATCTTCATCGTCAGACGGATCCAAAGACTGGTTATCCAGCTTCTGTCCCTTTGGAGGCAGAGATGAAGGCATCAAATAAAAGATGCATCAATACAGTTTTATATCAAATCAGTTGGGTTTGGGATGTTCCTTTCTTAAATCAGAAGTGAACCTCTAGGTAAGGTTGTTTCGGGAAAAACAGAAAATCTTTTGGATCAACATGAGGATATGCAAGAACTGAGTAAATCAGTAAAACAATTGTGGCAATGTGTGTTTTTTAAGGGGGATCAAACCCAAATGCATCATATCAATGTCCTGGCATCAATAAAACCCCAGTTTTTTATTATTTACAACAATGTGCAGATACTGAAACAATTCATGGCAGACTGAATGTGTGGTACCTCTCGCTCTGTGAGCTTGAGGGCAGGAAGGTGCAGGGAGCGAGTGTAGGAAGTCTTCCAGTCCACAGGCATCACATTGCCAAAGTTATTGGTCAAAGAGTTCCACACCCTGAGGGAAGACAGAGGAGTAGAGGCTTACAGCACAACAGGCCAAACGTTTTGAGCTGTAGTGAAGAAAACGTCTGCTTCCTTCTCTTTTTATGGTGACACAGCATGGTGTGGCAGAACTGTGTCCTGTTCTCTCACCACCCCCTCACTATGTCCCTGCAGCTACATGAGAAGGAGCAAGATCTAATGAATCACACATTTATTTCAGAAAAACTTAACCTGTGAGATGTCTACAGGAGGGTCCTGTATCACAAACCAGGTTAACTAAAAAAGTTTTCTAAACCTGAAATCAGGGAAACCAAGTTTTCCATTTCACAAAGAGAGCTTTCTCAACCTCTGCATCTGTTACCATAGTAACATTCTCCCCAGAGCTAACCAGGGCGGGAGCAGGTTATCCTCCTTAAACTAAAGAGTGTCCTCTGTATCTGCCCTCCTTAAAGCCTTTCGCAATGTTTGATTTCCTGATTTAGTCATCATTCACTGGGTCTGTTACACATGCTAGTTTCTAATAACACAAACATCATGTCCTTTTGATGAGGATCCAGTTAAATGAATAGTATTAATGCATTTTTATAGGGAGAGATTTGTCAGACCATGTATAGATATCCTTGCATACACATAACGCTATATTTCTAAGCTCTACTGTTTCTACCCTATGAGATGATGCACAGGTCCTACCTGTTAGAACAATGGTTTTCATACTCGTTCTTCTCTCCCATGTGGTTGAACCGATCGCAGGTCGTTTTGATACTTATTCGTTTTTCTGATAATGGCTTTTCATAATGTTTAGGTCATTGTGGCAACTTCCAGTCAACCATATAGTGTAATGTCACAGGCACACACAGGACTCAAACAGATCTTCTACCTACACTGGTCTAATCCGCTGGAGTACAACGACCTAAAACCACCTGCTGGTAGAAGATTCAACAGACCAACATCGAGCGGTACACTGCATTGGCACCGCAAGATTAAACAGTTAAATGATAATGATATAGAGTTATGCTATTATAAATGGGCAATGTTTAATGCCCATTTATTGTTTAATGTTTAACCCAAATATAAAGGGTTCAAATTAAATAATGCATTTAAGGTAAATGCTGCCTTTTTCCCCCTCATGGTTCTTTTTTTCAATTATCAGTATCAATCAATGTGAAACCATATGTGGTAATAAGCCTTTCAGCCATATCGCCCAACCCTGCTGCTAAATTACAAGAATCATGATCCTACTCGTTTCTTAATATTAAGTATCTTTGCTATTACACCAATAAATATTATATAAAAGACTGAAAAGCATTTCCAGACAGGCAAATACTTTTTAGGACAAATTTAGACAGAGTATTTATTTTATTTTTTTCCCCCATTGATTTTAAACCCTGTTAAATGTTGAAAGTAATATTCACCATTTATGACAGCGAAAGAACCAGAGAGAAAATCAGCACAGAGACTCACGTTTTTATGCAAGTGTTTTTCTTTTGGCTCTGATTGTACATGGTTCGATGGATGCTGTAAACCCATGTGTCACAGTGGCTCAACAATGTCCAGGACAAATGTTTATATAACATCCATGTTTCCCCCTGAAGTGTTCATGCACTGCTTGGTGAGATGCTGGCTGCTTCTAAATGGGGCGAAGCCTGGCAGGAAGTGCTGCGTCTCAGGCATGTGAACGCCTGCCAAAACACCCCATAGAAAAGAGTGTCAAAGCTGCTGTAAGAAAACAGGGCAACAGAAAGCGTATTTATTTTATTTGTTCAGCCAGCAACTCGCTACTCCTTTGTAGGGGGGGGACTCGCTTGAATTTGTGTAAATAAGATCACAGACATGCAGGCAAAAATCAGAATCTACTTGCAGCACTTGGCTCTGACAAAATCTGATTCCAAATTGAGCATCATAAACGTCAACCTTGATATCCTGCAGTTGCAGTATTTCAGTGGGGCTTGTTAAGGAGCAGGGCACATTGTGGAAAAGTGCAGCCACCCAGAAAAGGCTCTTGCTTTGGTCTTTGTTATAGGTCTTTGCCAGGCTGATGTCCAATCACTTCATACCCTGCTGCCTGTTTTTTTTCCCCTTAAAAAACAAGTCTCCCCGTCAAGACTGGATAAAATAAATGTTCCCATATTTTAGTGTATAAACAATGACATCTATGTAGCAGTTTGTGAATGTCACAATGACAGTATGATAGTGATAATTAGATCATTTTAAAACTGAACATCTTCTAATTTCAAAACTTGTAAGATTTCTAATGCTTAAGCAGGTTTTTCTTTGAAACTGGAATTTATACTATACACACATATATATACACATACCGTATATGTGTATATACACATACATATATATATATATATA
>NW_015150938.1:504418-554355 GCF_000732505.1 Cyprinodon variegatus | reverse complement strand
TATACCGTATATGTATATATATATATATATATATATATATATATATATATATATATAGCACATAACTGCATGGTGTAAGATAGTGGCAGGGAAAGCTTACATGGCCATAACCATATTCATGGGCTGAAAACCCCAAAGTAAAGGTGGTAAAGGTGGTAGAGAATAGTCAAGCCAAGATCCTGTGGGACTTCCAGATACAGAAGGACCGAATGGTAATGGCAAACCAACATTGTGGTGGTGAACAAAAAGCAGAGGAAAGCCGTTGTCCAATCCATCTTACCACCATTTTGTTGTTGCTGTGGTAGTTTTCACTCCGTTCTGATACTTTCAGCTTGTTTTATAAACAGCTGCATGGTGACATCAGGATGTCCCATATGCTAATAGAATAGAGCTAGACAGCCAGCAAGCATTTTTTAACTAAATAAATTATTTGCTTCAGTTAAAGGAAATAATTTTGAAGGAGGTTTGTATATAAAAAAAAATGATAATAAAAAAGAAATTATATAACCATTTTATGTCATATCTTTTCTGTTTAAGGTCCAAATTCAGTGATTATTTTTCCTCCAGGCTAAGTATAACAATCCAGATATGAATGACTGCTGTGTGTGATAAATGTTGTCCAAATGTTTATATCCAAGATACAAGTTCATTCATGAGTCCTTTAGTAGAATAACTTGTAGGGGAGTGTTGATCTAGTGTTTAGAGCAGAGCGCTTGGGCTCTGAGAAGTTGCAAGTACCTGGTTTAATCCCCACAGCCTCCACTCTGGGTTCCTGAGCAAAACCCTTAACCCCACATTGCTCCCAGGGCGCCACACAATAGCAGCCTACTGCTCCCCATGGGGATGGGTTAAATAGACAGTGAATTTCCCCATTGTGGGACAATAAAACAATTTACATTATAGTTCAAAGGTCCTACTAACACATCTTTCTTCAGGTTTCCAAATAGGTTTTGTAATTTATTTTTCTATTGATCCTAAATCCTTGATTATCCAATAAAATACTCCAGAAATAGTTAATTCTCTAATTTCAGAGGGAGGATCTGGTGGGTCAATTTTTATGAATTAATGAATTACCAAATAGCTACAAACGTTAGGTGTGTTGGGCTAATAATTTATGACTCCAAAACAATATGAGGATACCCATTCCTCCTGATGTTCAGCTTTAGTTTTAAATCTGCAATAATCCAAGTTTTTTATTTTATTGATGCCTTTAAAGACTTTAGTGTCCAACTGCAGGTATAAGTAAGACAAGAAACAATAAAGGATAATATTTCTAATGTGTAATTTACACAGTGGGGGTTTCAATCGTAGCTCAAAGAAACTCTGTTTTTAATTAAAGGTTAAACTTTACATTTTATAACACTGCAATAAGTTTTGTGGATGATGTGGCATCTTGCAGACTTATAAACAAATCTTTCTACAAATGAACAGAAACTGAACTGTCTTTTTAAAAAGCAAGTAAACCCATTTTTCACCGGATTATGGGGTTCATTCCTGGCAGCACAGATTCCTTCAGTAACAGATAACTGAAATCTGGAGTTAGCTTGTGAGGCTACGGTGGCTAGCTGTGAGATTTAAAGTTAACAAATATAAACCTTGTAGATGATTAACACTCACTCGTCGTCTTTTAGGAAATTCTCCTCTGTGATAGGTTTGATAGGAGCAATGTTTTCCGTCGCAGTGTTGTAGTTTCGGAAACACATAGTTAGCTTCTCGTCGAAGTCGTGGACCAGGTCCTCCATCGACTTGAAGCTGCAAACCTCCCCGGAGAAACTGTTGTCCAGGTCGGAGAAGTCGTCGAGGCCCGGTGTGTCCCCGACGTTTGAATTCAGCTGGTCCAGCTGTTCAACCGCCTCCGAGGATGGCTGGAATTCATTAAAGTCCTGCCAGTCCTCATCGAAGTGGGCAATCGGCGCCGCCATGGCTGCCCTGGGAACCTTTAACGCCCTGTCCTCCGCTTGGCTCTCAGCTGTCTGTTTTCAGCCGCTACTGTGGAGGCTGGTAGGGGAGGGGCGTAATGACGTCAACACGCACGGACCCTGCCATTGCTAGCTAAAGAAGATCTATGGAGGACCAAGAGGGTCAACAAAAATGAAACAGCCATTTGAAACTTGAAATTTACATTATACAACTAGAAATCCAATTCAAAAAGCATTTTCAGATTTATCATTTTATATATGTATTTATTAAAGAAGAATTGTAAAATGTATTCATAAATGCTGAAATCTGAACATTTATTTTCAAATCCTGTTTCTAACACGATTTATAAATCTGATCAGAAGTAACTTTCCTATTTAAACAATTAAATAGAGAATTCTTTAATCCAATGTCTTTTTCATTTTGCATTTTCTTTGTACCTAACCATCTCCCTTTACATTTTCTGTGACCCTTCTGTCACCAAACCCACTGAAAACTTGTTAAACCAATCACGGTTGATCATCATATGTAACCAGTTCTGTCATTGGTTAGACTGGCAATATTTAATAATACATTAATACATACAGTTTATAATTCCTCTTTATTAATTTAATCTAAAATTTAAACTGGCTGTTTTTTTCTTTTTCAGTGACTCTCCTGGTCCTCCATATTTTTTAAGTACAGCACCAATTAACAAAAAAACAACAACATATTTTATATGCATTAAGCCATTTTTAATATTTTTTTTTTGTCCTGGTTTTCATTCAAAACAGCAAACCTGTTTGAAGGAGGATTCCATTAATTCCAGTTGTGTAAACAACAACTTTCTGTTAAAACATCCCTTGGGGCATTGTTCTTGAATTCTGGCACTTTATTTTTACTTAATTGCTGCAATATCTACTTCTTGTTGATGTTTTTTTTAAATTTTTTTTTAAATCTCCAAACAGTACATCTCTGTGAATGTTTGTCAAAGTCCTCTATGATGACCTTTGATGACCTTGATGCACCTTCTCCTGGGTTCCATAAAAAAACAAACAAACAAATAAAATAAAACATGTCAAAATCCTCTAGAATGTAATAAAAATAATTATAGCGGTAGTTCCAGTCTAACCTTTTTGCAGTTTTGGCTTAGAGATAAAAAAGCAATGTGTAAAAAAATGCAGGCAAGCAGGGAGCAGGGAAGAAAAGCAACTTAGCATTAGAGACTGAGCACCAGTCACATATGGTTATAGTATAACACCTGCCCTCCTGCTTCTAGACCTCCAATTTTATATGTAAATTACAGACAATATTGCAGGTTATTTCTGTATTATGCAGGCCACTCTTAATATTTAAAATGCCATTATTCTATTTTGCACTGCTTTGGTTATGGTTCTTCCTCACTTTCAAATTAGTCTGTTGTAGTAGTCATTTGCTAGAACTGTATTTCTTATAATTTCTATTACCTTCTTCTCTAAACGTAAAGATTGTAATAGAACAAATCACTTATATAAAAAGGGCATGCATGTAATCAAATCTAAACAAACAATTTTTGGTCGTGGATGATTAAATCTCATATGAAATTATTGCACTTTCTGTCATAAATATAACAATATCGTTCAATAAATGAATTTCCTAAAACATATGATGCATTGACAGACACTAAACCTGCATACCTAAAGCATCTAGTGAACTGTTTTGTATTAGAAAATATAAATCCACTAATAAGTGTTGTTTTGAACCGTAACTCACTAATTTTAAAATTGTTTGATTTTCTTTTACATTTCATTACATATAAGCATCCCTCCATTATGAATTAGCTTTCTATTATTCTGCTCTGCCATGTTTTTGAATCAAACCTGTACCACTTAGTTCCTCTGCTAGAGGTCAGAAAAGAAGCATCAGTTTAATGGTGCCGATGTTTGTCAATATTTAAATGTTTTATGAAGAGGTAAAGGCCCCAAATAGCCTTCCTCTAAATAACCTATTTATCATTAATTGGCTTTAGGGGTAGCATCGGTGCAGTTGTACCAGTGAGTTGTAATGGCTGGTACTGTAGGCATTAAAATGACAATACAACTACAGCCTTAGTGTCAGTGGTGCATTCAGTTTAAACTCGTAAATCAGCATTTCTTAGTTTCAGTTTGAAAAAAAGAAAAGTAAACTAGGATGACTCCCAGAGTTGGAATTCTGGCCTGGTAAGGCAGAGGTGCCTTAGCCACTCCGCCCACAACAGGAAGGTCTACTAAACCTTAATTCATTCACTTTGTACCTTGAACGTTTTCTTGATTGTATGCTTTCTCTTCCTCTTCTCTGACAGGGAGGTTATGTTTTTAGTGGAGTTTGTCTCTGTTAGTCTCAGTATAGAATACCTGAAAACTTATGAAAAGCTTTTAATTATTTTTTTTAACCAAACAATCCATTACATTTTGGTGATGATCCAGATCAACACCTGGATCCAGGATTATTTTATAAAGATTCTGTGAAGATATGTATTAGTTTGAGGTGGAAGTCACAATATATCAAGGGGAAATGAGCTATTCTGCAGCAGTCTGTGCTCTCAGTGCTTTTTAAGTCTTTCTGCTGCATTACATAAAAGCTTATTTAGACAAAGAAGGAACAACTAAATACTTAAAATTTTCAGTTTGAGCCTGATATATAATGCTTCCCAGAGCATGGGGCTGGGGTATATACACCTACAAATCCAAGTGGTGGGCAAAACATTTAAAAAGATAGTGAGGGATGAGAAAAAAAAAAGTAAACTTGAATAATAGCTCCTATGTGTTATAAGAGCCTGAAGAACAAATTCCTACGGGCTTGGATGGCCAATTCAGACTCGGTAAATAAATTCAGCAATTAGAAAATTCTGTTTTTTAGCTTGTTTCTGGAATACAGATTTTTAAGGGTTAAGTAATTTATAAAACAAATTCTAACTTTTAAAGTTACTAGAATGCAGTATTGCATGATATGTGCAGACATTGCATCCTAATACAAATGACTAATTAAAACTTTTATTGCACAAATTCGATTAGTGTATTTTCTGGTGTTAGTCTCCATATCAGGGGTTTCCTATCACACATTATTCTGCTCTTTCTCCTTATTAATTTCCAATTTCAAACATTATGCCCAAATAATAATATCTAATTTGTGTCTAAATTACTCTTAAACTGTAAGTTTACATGCAATACAATCCACACTATATGCTTGCTAATGCCAAAACGACATATTCCTTTTGTAATGTTACACATTTTGGGGCCAAGAATCCAAACTAGAACAGAGACCCCTCTTCTCCAAGATGATTGGATGATTTTTATTAGCATTTCTTTTTTATTTATTGAAAAAAAAAATGTTGAAAACACTTTTGTTTCTGAATCAGTCACACAATTAGAAATAAATTGTATATTATAAATCTTAATATTTTGTCATTTGAGCACATCTGAAGGTGTTTTCAACAGGGCAGCCTCTGGTGTTACATTAACAAGTTAGCCTCTTTATCGATTTTGTAATTTTGTGACCATAAAAGCTTTTCTCCCACAAGCGATCAATTATGAGCAAAAGACAAAGCTGCTCTTTAGTCTCCAAATAAATATGGTGATAAACTTTATCAGTGATCTGATTGCACATCTTTATTTTTCACATATCCAATATTTAACACTAGATAACCACACAGTGTCCTTTTATTTAAATGGCAAACTTTGTATCAAAATGGATGATTAACAACATGACTTCCTCAAAAATAAGCGGAATTTATTGTTGACAGATACTTTTCCTAATGCTGGTTTTGAAGCAAGGCCCTTCTATACTCAACGTAGCTTTTGCAGACAGCTTCACTATGCGTTCCCCATTTTAAGATCCATGGTTAGTTTTCCTGTCATCTTGTAGGTTTCTAAAGCCCGGGCCTCTCCATCATCGAACTCTTTTTTTCTTTTAAAACCCTGAATTCTTTATTGAAAATATGCATACATAACACTTTTCCTACACAACAATACAAAACATTACAATCACTTTTGTAAAGAAGACATCAAACGCAAACCAACACATCACCCCTTCCCACCCTAGAACCCAAAGAACTTAGAGATGCTACAGCGAGCCCTTACTCCCCTCCCGCGGTCCCATCCCACCACCATCACCTCAGAGAAATAAGACATAGTTAAATCAGAAACAAGTCCCTCGGTAAACTTCGACAGAATAACAGAGAAGACACCGGGTTGCATACAGACATATGATTTTGCCACCAGGAGGTGAGGATGATTTTTTTTCTTCCCTTTTCTTTATTGAATGTATTTTTTTGGGTTTTTTAAGTGTGCATTAATTTCCATTAAGTCCTCTGAAATGAATTCATGGTATGAAACAGGGAGTCTATTCTGTTGTTCAAGAAATAAGGTCTCAAGTGTGTGCATATCAGACTGTGATGTACATGACCTACAAAAAACAACTGTTCATCTGGAATTTGGCTTCAATACAGGTCAAAATAAGTAGCAACCGTAGATCTACAAGGACACACCAAGCAGAAGATATTAAATACAGAGATGCAATAAAGCTGAGTCTTCTCAGGGAGGGACATCTTTGAAGGCGATGGATATTTAGAACCTGATTTAATGATGTTTTACACACTATGACCTCTCCCACGTCTACTGGTAAAGCGTTTTATGTCCATGCTGTTGTAAGATAATGACGGTAAATCAAAGCAACTGAATACAAATAAAAATACATGTAAAAGAAAGTTATGTTTACAAAAAAAGGAGGACTCAAAATGTCTGGTTATATTTTAATATGATCATACAGGGATAGAGATCAACCAAAAATGATATATGTGAACAAAAAAAAAAAAAAATTAAGTAACAAAAAAGTTCAATAAAAACAGACAAAAGCACGGGTTTAAACATTTTACTATATCAGTCTGTAGCGAATTGTCATTACATACCCTGAAGTAAGGGAGGAAGAAAGCTTTAAATGGTGCAAAGACCACTGAATAACTTGGCTGGAGAGCGAAGGGGGATGTTGATGCTGAACTCTAAACTCCCAGAGTGGTACCTTCAAGACGAGACCGCTGGGCCTTATAATGCTGAGTGTTTGGGCCAGTCACTAACATCGGGTGCATAGAGGCATAATAAGGACTCAATTCCTCTTGAAATCTCCTAGGTTTTAAATCTTTATCAATGTAACCTTTTGTGTGGCAACTGACTAAAGATTCACGCCACTGTTTTATGTGCAGCAGAGCAGAAAGACCACCGAAAGTGCAGTGAGGGAGCCATACATACCGAGGGGTTCTGTGCAACTGTAGGAGCAGGAAGGCAGTTTGTGTTGTTTAGATACAGGATTGCAAAAGTCCCAAACTATGAGCTTAGAGGATTTCTTTTAGTAATTGGTGCCTCTTCTTTCCATTAACAACGTGACAAGAAAATACAATCGTCAACCTCTCTGATGAATGAACCCTTTTTAGATAATTAGGCATGGGCCAGTTTTGTTATCAAGGTGTGTGCTTGTTTTTAAAAAAAAGTCAAAGCCCTAAAATGGTGAACAAAAATGCTGTTTTGTCAAGTCTTATTGTTTTACTCCTTTTAATAAGAGTAAAGACAGAATGATCTTAAGCTTTATGCAGCATAAAGTAAACATTCCCCTTTACCAAAGGCTTAAACTGGAAACTAAAGGAGCTCCTCAGATAACGGTGCTTTCAGGTTGAAAGCAGGGTAGCTACCAGCTCAGATGGTCCAACCAAATCAACCAGCACATATTAGCTCATCCAAATCAAACTAAATAAAGAGCAGGATGCAAAAATGAGTCAGATTCTGCATAATGAACCATTTGAGGATCATGGATAAAAATTTGCGGATGTTAACAAATTTGTACAAAGTCCAACAAAATCAGAACAATAAATAAATATTAAAACAATCATAACAGTTTTTGGCAGTAGAAAATAGAATTGGTTGGTGTTTAAAAGCCTAACAAAAAAAACTGGATTGTGTTTTTTTTCCATTTCTTGTTTTAAAGTGTTTTGGAAATATTGGGGCAACTTGAAGTTGTGATGTTTATAGAGAATGTCACACCGGCCCATGCCTACGGATGACGCCTTTCAGCCTTTTATTCCCCTCGATGCCTGACCTAAATTGCATTCCTTTTTGTATTTTTCTTTTACTCATCCAACAAATCTGATGTCAACATCTGTCATTTGAATGCTGCATTGTTGAGGACAAAAACACATTCTAATGTAAAAATTCAAGCCCCATATTAAAAAAAAAAAGGATATATTTTTCATTTTTACAAAATGGCTCTCTTTGTTCCACCGATAGAGGTACCTATGGTGCTTTGGATAACTCAGAACTGGTTTAAAATCCTTAATTTTATTTTGGAAAAATGTAATGAGGGACCAGAGGGGAAGATAATCTTCTGCTGGTGGGAGTAGCACACATACAAAAAAAAACAAAAAAAAAAAAAAACTGCGGCAAATAGATCTGCACCCAATAATGTCCACTCTTGCTCTACTGTGTGCATGCAAAAAAGATCACTCTGTCACTATTACTCCCACTCACATCCACAATCACACAGGAGGGACAGCAGTCACTAAGCGTGCAAATGAAGTCGCACTCCACGTCTGAAACAGTCTCTTTCTGAGAAGGGTCTTGGTTTATATAGATATATATACACACATATATAAAAATGTATATGTATATATATATATATATATGCGTGTCTCAATGGTGGAAAGCACACCTCGCCAACGGGTAGTGACCCCCTCACAGTGGATATGTAACCTGTGGATCCTCCTCCTATAGGCAGATTCAACAGAGTTGTGCACAGGCTAGCGCGACAAGAGAGAGGGAATGGGGGAGCTGTCCGTGCTAGATGTTATGTTGGGGAATAAAAGTTTTTTTTGTTTGTTTTTTCTCCCCACTGCTGAGAAACAGAAAGTGGAATCTTCCCGCTGAAGTTTTCCTTGGGCACTACATGAGCTAAGGTTCGCCTCTTAAACAAGAATGAACACTATGACTATCATAAAAAAAAAAAAAAAAAATACTTCAAACAGTTAGCATAGCCTATTGGTGTTCTTTGTCAGCTGGTTGGTCGATGGGTTCACCATGAATTTTCAGCTTTTGTCCAAATGGCTGAAGAATTTAGCAAGTAAAAAGGGTAAAGGATAACACACAGATGACCTATGATAACCCCCTTTTGCAGCGTCCTCCCCCAACAATAGAACCCCACCCATGTCCATAGAGACATTAGAGTCTGAGTCCAATGGGCAGACGGATGTAGTCCGGCAAGGAGAGGGCTGGTCTGCCCCGTCCGTCTGGAGACATCACAAGGATGCAGTGGGCCCAAAGCTCAGGGTGGACATGGATTCCCTCAAATACTTGCAAAAACCCGGCATGTCAACTGGAGCGAAATGGAGGACGAGGGGGTCAGTTAGAAGTGAGGAGAAGAGCTGTTACAGTTCATCAGAGGAAGATCCCACTGAGGACTGACTGACTTTCCAGGCCTTTAGAAAGGGATCCCAATTCTTTTTTTTTTTTTGGATGAGGACCTGAAACTCCAAGAGTCCAACATCACGTCCACCGTTTGTCTTGGCCGGTCTGAAGCCTCGTTTTTCCTCACGTTGGTTTTCTCTGATGGGTCGTTAACATTTTTTGAGGGTTTCCTTCACTTTCTCTCTGGTGATATCAAATTTTTGTTGCCCATTTGTGGTTTGTTGTCGTCGTAGGTTTGTTGGATTGTTGTCAAAGTGAGACGTCATCTGCTCTGTAGGTCACCATCAACTGTCCATGTTACTGCTGTTTTCTAAGAAGAAAACACAAACATGTACTCTTTATTATAGGGACTGGGTTGACCGTACAGCTCAAGTCTTTCTGCATAAAACGGTATAACAAGAGCAGTCACCGTTGAGTCCGTCTGCCTCTTGTGAATCGAGAAATGGAGCAGGACCCCAGATGCGCACTGTGCCATCGTCTGAGGCTGATGCCATGAGGCCTGGGATGGCTGGGTTCCAGCTCACACAGTTAACGGTGCGTGTATGGCCTGTGAGCTCGGCAATAGGGAGTTCGCCACGCCTATGCCAGATGTACACCTTGTGGTCTGATGGGATTGGTGAGAAAGGTGACAAAGAGATGGAAGAAATTCAGTTTGGCATGAAACACAGCTGATTAGATCGACAACAACTGAGTGAAGAAAGAACCAAAAAGAGGATTTAAAAAAAAAAATCAAATGCTGTTATAACAATCTGTTAAATACATTTTTCACATTTTGTCATATATTTAAGTGCCTAACAAACAAACACAAGTGGACAGTTAAAACGAAAAAAGGTCCCAATAACAAAAAGCACATAATAATACCTAATTGTGGGTTAAAAAAAAATTCAAATTTTTTCCATGAATGAAATCAATCTAAAAAGGGTTTGGTGTATATATATGTTTGGCAGCTAAAGATCAACATCTTATAGAGCCATCATTGCTAAAATGTCAACTGGAAAGCTTATTGTTTTTTATTTTACATTTCTGTATATATAGATAATTTTTACACTTCTTTCAAAAACAGTAAAAAGCTTTGATCAAAACCAATGTGTTTTTATCGCTGGTAGTCATCGTCTTGATGGGAGAAGAAGATCAGCATTGGTTCTTACATTCTTTCCAGATTTACTCTCAACACAACCCTGGATTTTGCTTTAATCGTCTTTCCCATAACTCTGAAAAGATTCCTACACACCATGCTTCACTGTTGGCTTTTATGGTCATTTCCACAACAACCAATACCAGGTTTTCTGTACTGTTATCCTATCAAATGCTCTCTCCTGAAGAGTAGATGCAATGGACAGCTGTCTTAGCTTGATATGTGCCATGATTTTTTTTTTTCTTTTTGTATGAAAACTACTTTTTTTGCTTTTAAAGAGATTGCATGACTGTGACTATAGGAAGAAAAAGCATGCCGTGTTTAAGAGCTGTGCGTTCAGAAAAGTTCAATCATGAAATCATGTTGTAAATGGACAGAGGACCTGAAATTGAAACTGGGCAGCATAGCAGGATTCAAGAGGAATCAAGAGTTAGTTATGTTGTAAGCAATTTCCTGCCTTCAACCTTCAGCAGCTGTTTCACAGTACCTTCGCTGCCACTAGCGATGAAGTCTTCATTGTGTCCTCCAAAGCAGGAGTGGATGGTGTAGAAGCCCTGGGTCACACCTTGGTACTTCCTCACAAGCACCCGATCTTGAAGATCCCACAGGTGCACTCCCTATAAATAGTTAGCGGCACAGCCCATCGTAAGTGAAGGATGTTGAGTTTAAAAATAGCTTATTAATCCAAAATGCATATCGAGAAAATGTTTCTAATGTATTTCCCTGTGTCAGTAAATGGATGGTGATGATAAGCTTACCTGAGTTGCTACATTTAACAAAGCTAATCTGCCGTTCTTTGAAACGGTAAAAGACATGATAGGGTGGTCCTCTTGCACTCTGCAAAGAATGTTAAAAAAGAATTATTTATTCACTCCAAATAAAATATAACTGTTTTTAAGCTCATATTCAGACATTATTATGCAACAAATGCCAGAGGTCCTAAAATATACATACATGTTTCTGTCTGTGAGGTCCTCAAAGTTGTACCCTCTGATACGCTGATGGGTGTCCGAGGCCAGCACAGTCTTCCCATCGCCCAGGCACCACAGGCACTGAACTCTCACTCCTTCCCAGGAGTCCAACAAGTTACCATCCAGGTCCTGAGAAAACACAGCAGGACCCTCAGTTCCGGACAGGATAACGTTACATTGACAAGCAAGGCACCACAACCTTAATTTAACAAAGTTTTCAAGTTTTGAAGGAAGCTTTATGTGAGAAGCAAGCAGCCTGGAACTGGATGTACAGAGGGAGAAGACATGCAGCATTGGACTCAATGGGCTGGCTGTATATATCCTGAAGTAAAGATGTTATACTCCTAAAACCTTTTCACTTTAGGTCACATTTAATTTGTGTATCAAAACTAAAATAAAGTAATACATTATTATAAAGTGGAAGGAAAATAATATATATATTTTTTTTTTGTATAGTGAGCTTCTAGAAACTTATAAGTATTTATCCAAATTTATTGTGACACCATTTCATAAAGTGCAGGACCACAGTTTGCCTTTAGAAATAATTTTCCTTCGACCCCATTCATCCAATTATCTCATTAAAATCTCATTGTCCTGTAAAAATTCTGTAACCTAGATGGAAGAACCACCCAGCAATTATTGGTCTGGCCTTTTTTGAAAGACTGAATTTTAAAAGGAAGAGCAATAATCACTCATTTTAATCACTAGCCGTAGCTGTGTCAAAATGGCAGAGAAATGCCTAAAAAAAATATGTAGCTGAGACGGCAGCAAAGTTTGTTAATTATTGATGACTATGAATTCGTAAATCACATGAAATTGATAAAAAACAACAGTTGAAAACATACGGAAAAGTTGACACTTCTTATAGTAACTCTTAAACTGTCTTTAAAGCTTGTCTTTAAAGCATAACATTGGAAGAAAAAAAGATTAAAAATTGTATTTCTAAACATTAGAAGATCACTGGAGCACTTACACATTGATAAAACTGCCCCCTTTGTCCTCCAGTGACAAAGCGTTTGCCGTCAGGATTCCAGGCCACACTGGTAAGACTGTCTTCGTGGGACTGGGACATCTTGGTCCGCAGCTCCCCCGTCTGGCAAAGAATGGTACATGAAGAGGCAGGAGAAACACAGAGAAGGAAATGGGGGAAGGGAGAGAGAGAGCAAAAGGCAGGGTGAGCAAGAGTGGGGGAGGGATGAGTAAGAAAAAAAGAGGGAGGGGAGGGGAGGGCGAAAAAAAAAGGTCACTGAGTACAAACAGCACACTACAGGGTATCCATCGCACTTTCAGTCTTGGGATACGATTGATGGAGCTTATATGGCCGTGACACACGGAGGATGGTGATGAGGACACAGTCACTGTGCATCATGATGACTGAATAATACAAAAACTGACATAATGCATTAGATGAGTTCCCCTAAGCCGATATACAGAATTTTAATAGCCCAACAAATTCTGACTTCTGATGCTTCTTTTAACTGAAAAAAATATCTTTATATGAATATGCTTATTAATTGAGGTGTGTATCCAACAATCTGTGCCACCAACAACTAAAGCCAAATTGTTTGGAAAGGAAAATATAATGTTTTTTTTTTTTTAAATGTTAACAAAATCTAAGTTTCCCTCTTTAAACTCAGGATCCGTCTCCAATTTATTTTACCTGAACATTCCAGAGCCAGAGTTCTGAGCAATCATCAGGTCCACAGGCGATCAGGTAGGTGTCATCAGGACTCCATGCTAAGTAGGAGACTCCGTATGCGTGGCCCTCCAGGGTTCGCAGCAGCTTCAGCTGGTGGCTCTCCTGCATGGCAGGGAGAAATTAGCAACAAGGTTTACAAGAGGCCTTTCATGTCTGAACTAAAATGTAAAAAATACACAATTTCATATGGAGGTTGAATCAACGGTGCCAATCCCAAGTGATCCATATACATTTTAAAGCCAATGTCTGAGTGGGATAGTAGGGTTTATCCTGTAAAGCAGTTTTAGTGCTTTCACCCAAACTGGTTCTTGAGCTAATTCTTAACTGGTTCCATTTTTACCTATGTCTCTGTCATTTCATCCATTAAATGTTTGATCCAGTCTGAGATATTATGAAGGATCTGAACAAAAAGTTTATCAACACCAACTATTAATGTCAGCAAGTCTGAGAACAGATGGATTAATAGTGCACCGGCAGCACTATACAAAATGGCTTAGGTTTAGATCTTAGGTTCTTTGTTCACTGCAAAATCTGATCTAAACAAAGTGAAACATTTCTTCAAATAAGTGTATTTTGTAAATAAGAAGATCTGGCAATGGCCTTTAAAATAAGGTAATTAGATAGTGTACTTTAATATATAATTGTGTTGATTGTGGATAATTATTTTAAACAGAAATAATTTCATTTAACAGCCATATTGTCTTACTTATCTGCTCAAATGAGGGGAAAAAACAACAACACTTCTTTCATAAAAAAACTGACTTTCTTGTATCTAATTTTTTTTTGTTTTCACTAGTTTCTCCATAAAATAATTACTCCAAGGTTTTATTCCCAGTGCTGATATGGGACTCAAATAACGAGTAAAATTTTTTTGAAGTGGTGGAAACACGCAGAATCTGCACCAATCAAAACCTCTGATCAGTTTAGCACTGGCAGCAGTTTAACTTCAAAAGTGACTTTTCCCCTCATCGACATGCGAAGAATAATAGTGATTTGTTTAAGCTGAAAGGTTCCACTTAAAGCCATATAACATAAAGTAAAGCCTCTTTTAATCGCTAATAATCAGCTAATCAGATCGTTTTTTTTTTTTTTTAAAAAAAAAAAAAAAAAAGATTTGTTTTCTTACTCACCGGGTCCACTTGCCAAATTATGACAGTAGTGTCTTTAGAGCCAGTTGCTAGTTTGGTGCCATCGTTTGAGAATTTGCAGAACCAGACTTCATTACAATGTTCTGTCAGAATCTGCTGAGTGTAGCAGGGAAACTGTTTCCTGGGAAAAAGGAAACCGATCACTTTTAAAAAAATCTTTAATAAGTACATTTTTTAAATCATCCTACTGAATAGCAATCAGCCCTCAAAGCGCTGCAAAAATATTAAACATGGGTATACAGGGGAAGAAGAGATGACTGAAAGCTCAAGAACATTAAAGTTTGCTAACAGCTACTTTAAGCACCAAAGGCATCCACAAAGCCATTACAATGTGATGTGAAAAAGCATTTAGTCAAAATGTATTCTGTAGAAAAAAGCTTCAAACATGTAATGGAAGGAATATTAAATATGTCAACACAGCCTATATACTTTATAGAAACGAGATTTAATTCACGCTCAGCCTTCTTTGGTAGTTTGTCAGCGTCCACCATTATGGACCTTGCAGTAAGCTTGACTAAATAGGGCCAACTCAAAAGATTTCAACAGTCATGAAGAGATTATTTTTGTGTGTATATCTGAAATCTAAACTTGTGTTCACTGGGATGCTGAAACATTAAATCCCCTGCTTTGTAGTGGACAAATATTTGGGTCAATTCTTGACTTCATACATCTTGACAACACAGCTCTGCTTGTTATTTCTTAAGTATCCACTTGTTCTGCTTGCTGCTCAGAGGAAAATGCTACACCTTGTGAAATCTCCTGTTATGGGGTGCAGAGCAACCTCCGTGTTGCACATAAACTATGATGGGTTTTGAAAGCGTGGGAGGCACATCCTCTGTTTAAGAAGCTTTATATATAAAACGTTAGCTAACCAAAATAATAGCTGGGGTAATTAACCAGAAGATATAAACTTGTTGTTCTATGAGAAGAACAGCAGTTAGAAGGGTGGTATTTATAGGCCTACAAAAACCACCTGTTTTAGCTAAATTAAAAAGTAGTTTTAATCGACCTCAATTATAGGTTCAAACGTAGATCAAAAAAACCTGTCATTTAACAAGGTGGTGCAAACTTTGTAGAGCTATTGTACATTTCTGTCACTGTTTTCATTGCATGAGGACCTGGGCTAACCTGCTGCAAACATGGTCGAGGAGAAGGGACACTGAATCCAGGTTGTTATCCAGCTTGGTGTTGTGGTAAAGACAGCGATCCCTCTGTAGTTCCACAGCTTGCCGTAGCAGAGTGTGTAGTCGCCGAGGAGGCAGCATCACAGAGGGGGGCAGGTACGCTGTAGCAAGGTGAGAAAGCACATGGAATATATCTTTGGAAGCAACATGTGCTAGCTCCAGAGGCTTGGTATAGAGAAAACATCTCCTCACTCTGTAATTTATCCAGGAGCCTGGAGCGAGAGGCAGTGCCCTTGCCCTCCCACTCTGCCTTGGCGCGTAGATCCTCAGCGTGGCTACACATTAGGTACCTGCAAGAAAATGATCACGGTTAGGGAAAACAAGACACAATATAAGTAAAAACAGAAAACTACTGTGAGAATAGTACAAAAAGAAATATAATAAAAAAGAAAAACAAACAAAAAGTTTATCAACTGACATCTCGTTAAGAACTAATATTATTGGTCCCAAATCTAAAAGAACCAGAACCATCTTTGATGCAAAATGTCTCCTTCAGTTTCTCATTTAATCAGTCTGACAGGTCAGAAATATTCCAACCGACAGTTAGTACTTTTGTGAAACATGCTAACGATGCTTTATGCTAAAATAATTCTTGTATGGAGAAATGGCAGCAACAAAAAGGCAAAACAAAAATCAAAGACAAATCTCCATAGAGAACTAGAGAACATAGATAAACAAATTCCGTAAAAGTAAAAAAAAAAATCCACTGGACATATTTTTTTCGAACTTTTACGGAATGACTATGACCTGGATGACTGAGAATCTACATCAGCATAGATAAACAAAATAACAAAGAAGTCAAACTATATCTGCTTTGACTAATCAGTGCATAAATTTGCCTCAAGAAACAGTCCATCCTACAGCCATAACAGCATCCTCTTCCTTTTATTGTATGCATCAGATTCTGCATTTTGGGATCAGAGGGAGATCTGCTTAATGCACAGCCAGAACTCCGGTTGTCAATGCTTATCATCTCCCCCTTTTACCTGTCTGGCCGTTTGGTTTTCCATTACTAAGGAGTACCACCTACTTTGCTATTTAGGAATAGAAAGGGAGCCCTAAAAGCAAGATTTGATTTGTGACAACCCACATTTATCCCATGCAGCCATATTGGTTATGGTTTATGACTAACTTCCCTCCTTTCCAATTCAAGGATTTTTAGGGATACCTTAGGGGCAAAGAAAATATGCAGATCGTCGGGTGAAAGGATCTCAAATGGGATTTGATGTATGACATTAAAAGTTTATGTTTTAATTTCAATTAAAAAGGGTGCTAAAAACTTGTCCAGTCTTATTCTTGTAAACATAACATTACATATATTTTCATGTCATGAGCTGGGTTTATCTTTACTATCATATTATTCATAGTTTTCATAGGGGTAAACAAAACCTGCTGACTTAAGAAGAGCAGCATACATTTAGATCCCACTGACTGACTGGCCTGACCACAGGTCCTCAGAGCTTTCTTTATTTTGTTCATCAACATAAGCACTGCTTAATTTTTGTCATAATGACAAAATTACTCATGAAGCTCTTTGCTGAATAATACACAAGGGCTACTAATGCTGTCTCTGCCAGAATCCATTGCAGCCTCTAGAGAAAACTGTTGTGGTTCAAAGCAGATCCCAAAAAGTCCCAGATGAGGCTTTCTATTAAACCCCAAAGATACAAGCCTTTCCTATTCTTGGCAAGATCAAGCTTGTATGAGTGATACTTAAAATAACCAACTGTCAAAAAAAAAAAAAAAGAGCAAATGATTAGGAAGCAAGACCTGACAATCTGCAACAATAAGTACAAAAGTTCTGAAAAGGTTAGTCATACTAGCCAAATACAAGGTTAAAGAGCCAAACTATCAACACAGGTATATATTTAAGCAGTGGTTCTTAAACCTTACAAGAAAAATGTACAAAAAAGTTTAACAACCAAAACTCCTCATATCTGACACAAACCAGTAAATGCCTCAAATCTATCCCTAATGTAGTTCTGCAACTTCCACATAACATTAGCTTCTCTACTGAGTTATAAATCCTTCACGACACCGAATTAAAATCTAACACTAGCTTTTAACACCAACTAGAAATGAGAAAACCTAAGCATGTTCATCTACAGTTTTAGGCCTTTATTCGATCTCTTCATAACAGTAAATTAACTGGTACTGTTCAAGTAGCCAGTGGCACTAATTTTATGGTTTCCCTTTGAAGCCACTCATTTTGTAGCCATCTCTGTTTTTTATCTTTTCATCAAAGTTTAGTTTAATTCCTTTAAACTGTATATATAAACTCATCCAAAGTACCACAAGCCTGGCTATTATGAAACCATATATAAAAACAAACAAAAACATAAGAAGTCACACAAAGTGACATTTCAGAAAAAATGGATGTAATCCATTAACTGGCAAAACTGTGCATTTTTCTGAGATGACACATACTGCACTGTTGTGTGGGATCCTTTACAGCAGTTTCCTTACAGTAAATGATCCATAAACAAAGAACAGTCAAAGTACCCGCTAAGGACATGGATCCGATCCGTGTTGTATTTGAGTGGCGTCAGCTCTCCCCGGAGAACCTGCAGAGCCTCCAGGACCTTGCCGTCCTCCAAATACTCAAGGTACTTCTGTTGCAACAGTAGAAACTTCATACGCTGAGCAGGAGGAGAAGAAAGAGAAAAAAATGCAATTAAAACATTTTTTAAGTTACACTAAATCATTAAATAGTTAAAAAACCTTAATGAATTGGCTACAGGTAGGGACTCTGAGGTAAATGATACTCATTAACCCTCATAGAGAGGTTAATATTCAATCATCTAATAGTGTCTGCAAACTGCATAGAGGGTGTGGTAGTGTAATGATGCAAGGCCACAGCTCCCACACACTGAGCTGAATAAAGCTCCCCTTCCTTGAAAAAGATCCACTGTTAGAAAAGTACACAGTTGAAGGCAGAAGCTGTTTTAGGATTCGGTTTACATGTTTGAGGTTTAGAGTTGTGATTCTGAGTGTTTCTCTAAAGAAACAGGCAATGAAAAAAAGTCAACTGAGATGCTTTCTCTTTACAATGCTTCATGTAAAGACAAGAAATGTGATTTTAATGAAGCCCTTCTGTATACAAGTAAAACTTGTGACATGGTAGTTAATCTTAATATCAACAAACTGAAAAAAAAAGCTCCATGCTCTGAGTTTTTTGTAAACGAGGTGCTTATTGAAGCTTCTACCAGGACTGACACCTAATATGGTTTAAGAGATCTTTTAGAACATCGGTAGGTGCTTTAGCTTGTCAGTCTAAACCTTGCAAACATTGGAAACACACACCAA
The DNA here is from genome assembly GCF_000732505.1 of Cyprinodon variegatus. Taxonomy (NCBI): domain Eukaryota; kingdom Metazoa; phylum Chordata; class Actinopteri; order Cyprinodontiformes; family Cyprinodontidae; genus Cyprinodon; species Cyprinodon variegatus. Next base: position 535,553 of record NW_015150938.1, on the reverse strand, counting down.
CATGACTTTACACAACAGTTAATGGATTGCTCCGATTAAAAAAAAACAATTAATGTTAACAGAATTGCCACAATCTTGTGAGTGAAATGTTTTTGGAATATGCTCTAGATAATGCTAATTTAATTAGAGTTTTATAATTAACTTCTAAATGCGTGTTTGGGAAAACAAAACATCCCCTCAAAACTGGGTTTCTATTGATCGACAAATGTCAGGATGCTGTATGGGAGACTATATTTCTCCCCCCAACAATGATTTTCTAATGTTTTTGTTGGACCTGGTTATACAAACTGATGTTCTTACATCATAAGAAAAAAAAAAAACTGTGCAAACATAGTCTGTGTCTGGCAAATGTCCTGTCACTAATGCAGTAAAAAGTATACAAGCTGAAAAAGCCTTGAAGTTTAAATTCTTTAGTGTCTATGCACTGACACTGAGCTTTTTGAAAGCAAACGTTATTTTATTTCTTCCATATTATATCTGTCTAACCACTAATTACCTTCATCAAGAACATGAAGCCCAAATACTGGAACTTTTCTGAACTAGGTTGACCCCTGACTGATAATAAAGCTCATGTGGTTGAATGTTTCTGAGATGTTAGAAAAGCAGACATCCTGCTGATGTCAAGTTTATAACCACCCTGCTTTGTGGCTTGCTGCTCTTTTGTATGTAAAACAGGTTCCTGAAATCTGATCACTCAGGAGAGAGTTTAATAACATCTGTAAATGACAATGCTTTGTTGAGTCTTCTTTTATCTAAATCACCCAGGATGTGTTTAATACCAGATTTAAAAAGGGTTTTACAGTAAAGAAATCATTTCTTAATATTAGTCTAGAATTTTCAACATTCAGTAGCAACATTTCTCAAGTAGTGCATATCTAGACTAGATACGCTGCTATAGCAACTACATAGAGGCTACACATAATATAAAGACACAAATGTTCAAATTATTGATTTGCAGTGTAGAGAAACATCATTATTTCAGGCTGTGTTTAAAACATGTTTAAAGCCTTTTAAAATAGCAGGATTTCTTTCAAATCATCATACCTGCAAATGTTTTTTTTGGCTTTACAGCAGATCAGTAGTACACTCTTTTTTATTAGGATTCTCTGATACAATGGCTGCACAATATATAAAAAAATATTTTCATTGAGAAAGCAGCTTCAAGATAAGAATGCAGCACAAAACTGCATAAAGTACAATAAATGGCTGAATCAATGTTTACATTTACAGATTGTAAAATAGTCTTTTATCAATGACACAGAAGCTGTATTTGAAGTATTTGACCAATTATAACGATCTCTTTAGATTCCCACCCCTTCATAGATGTGGGTGGATCACAAACAACTGGCCGGATAAAAAAGACGAATTGAGGAACATTTAAATGACTTACATTTACTGGTTGGAAAAGAACACTTTTCCTTTTTTATATAAATTTGGAAATTTAACAACAACCACATAAACCTGTGGAGAGCATAAAACAGTGCTAGCAAAAACAAAGTTGGAAACGCCATGACAGCTGAAGGCTCCCACATACTGTGCGCACTGCCCTGCAGTTTTTGCACTCATAATTGAGCGTACCAATTTTCCACATTTCTTGAGACATACTGCTAAATTTTTCACACTTTCCGTCAGCAGGAGGAAAAGGGGAACGGATGGTATAGAGTATGATGCGCTAGTTTAGCATCTAATGTTTCTTATCCAATAGGCACCCAAGGCGCACCAGTATGTGCTGCACAGGGGCTGTGATGTTGCACGTCCGTTTGCTTGCGTGTTCAGAGCAGCTTGGTATCACATTTAAAATAGTTTGATGTGGACACTTCCTTCCAAAAAATATTTGAAAGTGTAGTGCTCCAGTTGTCCGGGTTTCAGTCTTGCAGGGAAGAAAACATCAAAGCCGTTCAAACAAATAATGGGGGCTGCAGCATGTTATTTGGACAAGCACATTACGCATATTATTTCAGTGAGAAGCGAGGGCTTCATCAAAACAGACAGGAAATGCCACATTCTTTCATTGGATTACTTATTATTTCCACAGATTTATGAAACATTGCCTCAGATGTATTTTTTATTTCTTTTGCCATGAATCTAAACCAAATATACATCAATACTAATTACTGAAGAGTACATCTTAAGTATCCAGAGTCTTTCTCAAGAAAGTGATTATGTAATACACTTTAGAATAAGGCTGTCACATAAAATGTGGAAAAAGTGAAGTGCTGTGATTCGTTCCTAGATGCACTATAAGTATTCATTTATGTATCACAAGAGATAATGTCATCTCAGGTTTTCCTCATATCATGCAGCCCTTACACCAGATACCAATAATAAAAACATTACTGTTTTGCAATAAAGCAAATAAAGATATTCAACTTCTGTTTTTTCTCTTTATCAGAACTTAGATCTGGAAATAATTTTCCTGCCTCATTCATCCATAGCATATAAGGTTTATCAACCCAAAATGACTGATATCAGAGTGCAAAGAGCATACCAACTAGGTTTCACTGCTCTATAGAGCTAAATGTTTAGGGGTTTTTTTCCCCACAGGAGGAACAAAACACATCTATGAAGACAGGAAGGAGGAAAAGCACAGGCTATTAATGCTCCTACTCTCCTCTAACTACTTATACAGCTTGATGCTCACTCGTGGACCACTTAACTTACAGTCAGCATCGCTTTGTGTACTTTAAAGATTGCAACTGTATAAATGAAGTCAAAAGAATGGCAGATCTGTGTACCAGAATGAAGCTAATTTGGTTTTATTTTCAAACAATTAAACGGCATTTAAAACTTTGAAAAAAAGATTATCATTTGCACATTTATAAAGAGGAGTGAACTTGTTTGAATCATGCACACAATATTTACTCTGCTTTTTTCACTTAAACCTGTACCATGGCTAAAATCAACCTTTCTAATCTCTGTATCTAACGCTAAGAGAAAAAGAAGTGTGTTTACTGATCGGTGTGGGCAGCGCACATCATCGGTATTAAATTTGAGTCTTATCTCATGGATGCAGCACGACCCTGACAACTGATACAAGCTGAGTTGAAAAAAAAATGCATAAAGTCAAGACAGCATCCACCCACATGCTGTATTTCTAAAAGTACATGACCTTAGAGCAACCCATCTCCCAACTGTTTAACTTCACTGTTGTATGAGGAAAAACATCTTTCTTTTTCAAATTGAGCTTTTTCTTTGCAGTTTTATCGTGTTTTTAAAGCACTGCAGGAGGATAAGTGAAAAAGAAAAGAAAGTAAATTAAAAACAAAAGAAAAGTATAAATGATTATAAAACCAGTAGTACTACAGCTGCATCAAATGTGACAAATAAAACACAAAATGATAACATAAAAGACTCCTAAAGTTAGTCAGTAATATCCATTTAAAAAACAAAACAGAAACAGCATATTTGTTGCGTAAATCTACTGTGTCCTCCATTCCTAACTCGGCCTTTTATGAGGTTTTATCCAGAACCTTTCAGCTTATTATTGCTCCACAACACAAACCTGGTTTAAAAAGCTACAGTTCTGGAACCTCCAGCAGTGTCTGCGTGCCCACTGACTGCCATTCAGCCCAGTTCAGGTTCTGGGCAAAGCGAGCTTACCACAATAGCGTTGGGAGAATGCATCAGTGCTCTCAGCTCGTTGAGATCATTCTCAGCCTGGACCAAACACAAAGGGTGCATGATGGTAGGAAGACACAGAGAGAAAAATTGTTAGCTCAGCAGTTTCAATGCATCCAAAGAGAGAGAAAAAAGCAGTGATATAAACATAAGGTGGTATAGAGTTAATGGTCATTAAACGTGAGGCTTTCAGCTTTACTTATTCATGGTGTTTGGTCAAACCAAGCAGAAGAAACAATAATAGTTTAAATTTACAAGTAGTTTTTTATGAAGAACAAACCTACCACCAACATCATGTAGTTACTGTACCACAACAAGCTGCAGTGAACTTTGATGGCTTAAGTTCATTATTTCACTATTCTTCTTTTAAATAAGGCCTGTAATCTTCTAAAGCCCCTGTCACACCTTGACGATTTAGACAACATATGCTTGACGTACGAAAAATCTTGCAAAAGCACGGGCATACGTTGGATATGTTATGGGTACATTTTGTATAAGTTATGAGCAAGCTGAAGTACGCTGGCACATGTCAACTTATGGCGCACGCGTGGAGAAGTGTGGCAGCGATATGTGGAACATAAGTTACAAGTAAGTTCCACATAAGTCATGGCTTCCAGCTTATCCAAAACCTATGAGTAACTTGTGCATAACTTATGCGTAATTTATCAAGATGTTATCTCCAACGGATATCAACATATTGGACGTGTTTCAGACGACCGCTGAACATGTATAATGGCGTATTGGCAGTGTTCTGGTATAAAAGTGGGTTCACAAAAGAAAACTGTCAGTTCTCCTCCAAACTGCATCCCCATAATAAGGTGAGAGAGAAAGTGAGTGTGATGGATCCTCCCTGCATTCACGCCCACGACCAACAAGCGCCCTAGCAGACATGACGTTGAATCTGCTGCGACTGCAAACCTTCTTTTTTCATTTAATTTCTTTTGGGTTTTTTTTTTAAGGTGGAAAACAGCAGTTAGGTTAAAACCTCAATCAAATACATCTTTTCATGAAGGCTGGGTGCCTCGCTGCCCCCCTCAGGACACTGGCTTATGACATTTCGTCGGCATTGAGCTGCCGTGCGTTATGCATTAGTTAGTTCTGCGTAGGCCTGTGTTTTAGAAGTTTCTGAAACGTCAGGCATATGCTGGCTAAATCGTTAAGGTGTGACAGGGCCCTAAGCTTAAACTAAGGTATTAAAGCAGACAAAGCCTGAATATTCAAAGCAGAACTTACAAGTCAAAATTAGTAAAAAAAAAAAAAAAAACACGCCCTTAATTTGGCATCAGGGTACACTCCGTTCTGTATTGAAAACTAGATTTATATCTAAAATGTTATATGACTCTAAAATTTTAAATACGTATAGTCTTTTAGAAAGCTACAAAGTTATTCAATAGACTTAATTTAAATTGCAGACATATTACTAAACAATTTTTCAATGGAAGCAAAAGTACTTTTAGTGGGATTTAGGTTCCTATTGCTGTAAACCACTTTATGTATTCATAAGGAAGACAATGTTTTAACAACACGTCACCTGAGGGCGTGCCCTCGATTCACTCGTAGGGACGATTTTCTCTCAGCCTACAGCACCTTGTAAAAGTATGTACACACCTTAAACGTTAATGTATATTAATTAGATGTTGTGTGCTTTAGGGAGACAAAGTACTTGGACAATGATTCAGTCCTCATGAATTAGTATTTTTTCAACTCAAGTTTAGTGAAAATAGATAGTTCTGGTCCTCCGACCTCAGTCTTTATAGAGAAGCATTTTATTATCCCGATATTGAAAAAAATTCTAGATGTGTGTAATTGGGTCCGACTTTAAGGGGCACATCTATTCTGTCTGTTTCTATAATAAATTTGATTTAGATAAAAAAAAAATCTTGAACAGCAGGAAGGTTCCCCCCTTTTATGGAATTCTGTCTGATTTATAAAATCAGTTGTTTTCAGGATTTATCTCGTTAATACAAATGACTGTTTATGACTACCTTTTCTGAAATCTAATCTCAAGTTGCCTTTTGGGATATACATCTGTACATGTGTACGTATACTTGCTTGTAGAGAGGAGTGTATGAAAACTTCTTACGAAACAAAACTAAACCAACAATATAGTGATAAAGTTTAAGTAAAAAATAAGCGCAGGTGAAGTAGTAGATCTGCAGTTATCCAAATTCAAAGATAAGAATTGGATCGGATGTGAAAAAATGTGCATCCCTAGTCTTATCAAATGCTGTTAAGTCTAAATCTGGATTTAAATGGATAGTTCTAATACTAATATTATATGTTAATTATTTTAGAGGTTAGTTGTGACCTGATCTGAACAGAGAACCTTATTTGTATTGATGCATCCCTTAAATGGCTGCTAATAAACTACACACTGGCATTTTTAGGTCTTTCTTCCAAAGTCACATTTGTAGAGTGTATGACAGATACTTGTCCTGCAGCAGAAGATATCTTGCTGACTATAATCTTTCCATTTTTGAATACTGGATCAAACATTGTTATTTAGATGATTAAAAACTAGGATTTTTTTAACCCTGGCAAAAAAACTCTGCAATTATAAAAAGAAGTCAGTAAGTTGTATTGAATCGTATAATATAGTGTATGGTTTTAGGTTATATACAAAATGTCAATATTTTCAACAGGTAGGAATTCTTTGCAACCAATCGACTCCAAATTTTACAGCATAGGAAATAGGTCAGAGTCAGATAAAATGATTAATTACTGATGTTTTATCAAATACGCTCAAAACTCTGTATCTATGCAGAAAATGCTAAACTTTAGACTTGAATAGCTGTAGCGCAATGGTTGATCAAAGGCTGTATTTGCGACATTAAAGCATTAATCAAAAGAATTATGCCTTTTATTATATAAAAAAGTGATTTTTAGACATTTAGTTTCTTTATTTTTTTCATATTCACACTTTCATAGTACAAAAGATTCAAGCACATTTGCAAACTGCACATTTGTAAAACCTTAACTCATCAATTATGACTTTCTAAACTAACCTTGTCCCACTCTCCCTCCATGACGTGGCTGCGGAACTTGGAGGCTGAAGGGTGCTCCAGTCTGCAGCCTGATTCCTGCATCAGCAGGTCCACCGTCTGACTGCAGACACACACAGACAGGCAGGGAGGAGAGGCAGACAAAGTTATGCTGATGTATAGAGACAATACCTAAAAAAGGGAAGGAAAGTAAAGGAGGGGTGACTTTGAAATTAAGCATGAAGGTGGCTTTTCAGCATCAGCATTGGCTGCAATCAAAACTGCAAGCTCTGTCAGCAGGATGCTAAAATGTCAAAGCATTGTAATATGAAGTTATCTTACAGAGAAAATTACCGTAATTTAATGGGCTAAAATAGGTGGCACAAGCATCTATGTCACCTTGTTACACAAAAGGACATGTAATAGGTCTTTATGGGTGAAGAAAAACGAGCACAGACTTGTGGACAGTAGGAGGATTTTTACACAGGGCAAGCTTTCCCCCTCACAAGCTTGTCAACATGAACAACTGCCATCTGTCCAAACACCAACTCCCATCTAAGGATACCATCAATGTGCCTGTCAGGATGCGAGTTTTGAGATAATGAAATTGAGGAGGCCATGGATGGTGGGGGGGCTGACACCTTTCAGCATGATGACATCATTCTCAGGTATCAATGAAGTGGCGCAGCAGCTTTGTGTTCAGCCTCTCATCCAGCTGACTGCAATACTGATTTCTCCTGTATTTCCTTTGCTGAAATATAGGGGCTCTGTTTCATCCCCCCCAATGAACACAGAAACGTTAAGGCTGTCATTTTCATATAAAAGCTGCTCTACTTTTCCCAGCTGGGCACCACAGATCAGCACAGGTTAAAGCCACACAACAGTCACTTTAAAACGACGAGTGCACACATGCATATCCTGAAACCCCCCACCGTGGCTATAATTAGATTCAAGCAAAGCGGTTCCATCTAAAACAGCTGGTAGAGAGCGCATTCCTCAGCCGCCATGAAACCATCCGATTCTGCTCATTTCAAGAACAAATGCCCGAATCGCGTCTTTAAATAAACACATGCCCTCAAAATAAACACATGTCACGGGCTATGACTGACTGTCTAACAAATAGCTGTGACGATCAGACGCAGGAATTAGGGGCATTAATGCCAGAGAGACATAACAATCTTCAGGGGGGGGACAGTCTTATATTTCAAAATCTGCACAGCTTCACAAAATGACGGATTAAAAAGACGCAGAGTTGGAAAAGGCGAGCAATAACAACCAGATATAGCCTTGTTATTACTGTGTTTTTACCTATTATGCGCTAATCTAGATAAAAAATTGGATAACAATGTTTTTTTTTTTTTTTTTTGGTAAGAAAACCCAAAAAAGCTATAATCACTGCGGATTGACAATCCATACAGTAACCTTAAAAAATTATCCGCATTTTTTTTTTTGCGCAACAGCCTTTGAACCGCTAACAGGTACACAACAAACTCGATAATCCTGCTTTAGCACCTCGTTAAGAAGCTCCGACAACATCCCCTTTCACGAAATAAACTAATTTATTTTACTGTGATGTAAAAGGTTTGTTAAAATATAAAAATAGAAAAAAAGTTGAGCGTTTTTTTTAGTGCGAATATACGAGAATAACACTGGATGATGTAATGCGTTTATCCAGTGCGAAATCCATACATGTTGACAGTACATGATGTCCTCATTACAGAAATGTGTTTGGTTGTTAAGTTTCATATGATTAACTGTTTTCATGTGGCTTGTTTTGTATTTTATTTTAAATGATGTCAGAGCAGAGCACATCAGCACAGGCTAATGAAGTTAGCTTCGAAGCTAACTGTTATTGTGCAAGATGGACCCCTCTTCCTACCAACTGCCGAGCTCACAGGCTAACTTACTACCCCATCCCCCCATGTTTGTGTATGTCAAGCGCTCTAATAGCGCTTTTAGCAACTGGTCTTTCATTAAAAGAAACAGCGATGCAGATTATGGTTGAAATGGTGGTTAGTATTTATCGTCTGCTGAAGTTACTCCACTGACATATTGGATAAACTTACTTCAGCCCCAGTCCGTGAAGATGTTGTCCTATTAATCGTATGACATCTTCCTCTGCCTGCGACAGACGTTTCTTCTTTTTCAGCGAGCCTACCTCCGAGCTCGAGGCCGTGGAGGTAGCCGAAGTCCCCGAACAGGGTCCCACAGAAGACCCGTTACTGGTACCGACACCGTTACCGTTGTCCGCGCTGGACAGAAGCCCGTTTGAGTGAGTCCCACCGGCCGAGGATGACTCCCCGTTTTGTGCGCTGTTCAGGCAGGGAAGCTCAGAGGATTCTTGTCCCTGTCCTGCCCCGTTTGACTGCATGTTACTGTTAAAGTTGTTAACGACGCTTCGATTAAAGTGGATGGTAGAGGTGGTTTGAGAGTGCGCTGCAAGTCCTAGGACAACTCCAGAGAGGCCTGTTACAACGGCTGAAGCCCCGGGCTCTCCTGCTCCCTCCGCCGCCGAGGCTCGGTGTTTCTTCCGCGGGGGCGGCGACGCTCCGCCGGTGTCCGAGTCGGAGGAGGAGGAAGCGGAGGCCAGAGTTTCCTCACCGAGAGCGGCCGTGGTTAGAAACCGGCGAAGCTCCGGGTGGGAAATTTAGGTTACGCTTCCAGATTGAAGGCCTTGTTGCCAGACTCAGAGCCTAATGTCAGCTCGTTTTTTGTTGATGTTTCTCTCTAAACAGCTGCAACTCTAATGGAGTCCTGACGCCCTGACGTAGCCGGAAATTCCTACACTAGCAGGCTTCCGAGTAGAATATAATCCATGGTTGGTGCAGGGAACAGATTTAGCATAATAACAAAAATATCTGACATTACAGAAAAAATAAAATGACTTTAAATTTGGCCATTTTATAAAAGATTTATTTTAGAAATTATTTCATTTCTTTTTAGATGCACACATGTTTATAGGCAGTTAAATGGTAAACGACTGGTAGATGATTTATTACAATTTTTTTAACTCAGTAAACTGCAGTAAAATAATTTAAAACTATTTGTTTATATTAAATAGATCATTTACTATTATAATAACTTTTATGATATCTTAAAATGCTAAACTTGGAACTCTTTCATTAAATTCAGGATAATAAATTATTAAAAAACAAGTCTTTAAATTAGCTTATTTATTCAGACAATACAATTTCTTCCTTTACTTAAGGTTTGTTGTTTTTATGCACCACATAATATACATATCTTCTGCTGCAAGGCTTGCAGGATTTTTTTTCATTTCCTTTCTTCTCTCTTTTGATATCTAGTTTAGATCATTCAGATATTATTAATGGCATCTACTTTTTTGGTTTTGTAATATTTATTTATAGTAAAATATTTAATTGTTTCCATATTTTATAACTCATATTCAGCGTGTTAAATTGGAACTGATGGCAGTAGCGATGTCTGGTATCACGCCTATATAATTTTAACGTAATGCCTTAAAATTTTTTATTTAAATTCTAAAATCCAAATGGTATTTATGTGCAAACACCTAATTCACAGCTTAACCTCCACATCACTACAATATAAATCAGGTTTCAAGGGTACATTGTCCCCATTAAACTTTTTAGATAAACTTCAGTAGATCAATACAGCTTGATTAATTCACTACTTGTTAGATAAAGTTTGTGGCCATACATTTACGGCCATTGAATTTAAAATAACTTGTTAAGTTTACCAAGTTAAAATTTAACCATTTGAAAAATCTCTTTAAATAGAACAAATTAACATTGTTAAGCAGATGTTAATAAGATATATTTTCCCCAAAACTCAAATTTTTAAACTTGTCTTTGCCAAAAACCTTATGACAATTTCTTAACCAAGAACCACCAGGTAAAATTCTTATCTCTTTTATTTATAGTTAATCACACCAGAAAAACTGTTGAATAATTTACACCTGCATGGGATTTATGTTTACTTTTCCATTTTAGATTTTTTTTGAGAATAATTTATTATTTCTGGGTACAAGAGTCATTATTTGTAGATTAACTGCCCCACCTATAATTTATTGCTCTTTATATCTATCTATCTATCCCTGGACTGGAGTTTTGACTCTGTATAGGATGGTCCATGATACAACTTTTTCATTTCCGATATGATATCGATATTGCATGTTTAGGAATTTACCAATATTGATATTAACCCGATACGATATCAGCATGAAATCATACATACTTTTATCAATATTTTCTTGTATGGAATGATAGATAAGCTTGCTCAAGTCAAACAGAGAAGAATATTTAACATCAGGTAAAAGAACATAAACTTTAAACAATATTGGAGATTTTAGAGGAAGGCAGATATATTCCGATATTCATTCCTTGGCTGCTATTGGACCGATTTATGATATCAACATCAGATTGAGACCCCCCTAATTCTGTATATATCTATTTTGATAAAAAGAAGCTTAGTAAATGAACAATTAAAAAAATAAAAAGCAATCACTTCTGCTAAAATATTTGCTTTTGCGAGGTGACAACTGCCAATGTACATGGCATGAACAGAAGTGACAATCCAACAGAAAAAAAAATTCTGAAACACATAGACTTAACATATTTTATTAAAAGTATAAATGCAACAAGGTTAGCCTGACTGTTATAATTTTCTTATAAATCTGAGCTCAAGGTTAAATACAGTATGTTACATGTTTGTTATACACATCCATGAGACTATAAGGTCAGATGCACATTTCCCCTTATATGCTTAGATAGCCCATATTTAAAAGCTTTAGACTTAAATATGGGCTATGATGATATCACACACTTCAATATCAACAAATAAAAAGAATAAAAGGGAATTTATGTCATCAGTGAGAGTAAGATGGGCTTTATGATCACCCCCTGAACAAAACGATTCTTACTTCGTGATATGGATTGAAATTTGCCACGCATTTCCATGCTTGTTTATGTTTTCCTTGCAACTTGTTTGTTGTTTGGACAATTCATTTCAAATAAAAGACAACCAAAATACTGTATCATGTGTTTGAGTATGTCACCTGAACTGTTTACGAAGAAAAAGGCTGTTTTGGTTGTTCAAATGTCGTCATTTTTGACACTTTGAAAGATATTGAAATGTGAACCCCTTTACAAAACTTGCTTTTGTTTTCTAAAAGTTATGATAATTGTGAAAGAGCATTTGAGTTTGTTTGTCTATATAGTCCTACTTTTCTGTTGTGAAAGCTGAAAAAAAATAAAAGAAAAATGGAGCAAAGCTAATATTGTCCTTAAAATCTGTTTGCACGTTAATGTGCTCTATGCAAAACTCGACTTATTCCTGAATCTAAGTCAGCTTTTTTGTTTCCTGTCTTTCATTACTGGATGAACTGATTAATCCAGGACTGTCTGTCCATGTTTACTGAGGTCAGGCGCATCTGTATTAATCAGTTCATCCAGTAGAAATAAAATAGGAAACAAAATACCCACCTTAAGTTCAGGAAGTAGTGGAGTTGTGCAAAGAGCCCATTGAAATATTGACATGGGAAAAAAAAAAATCAGGAAAGGTCCTCAACTTGGTGTGGGAGATCAGTGGTTCCTAGACCGGCTTTGCAGCTGGACTTGTCTTTCCCTTTCATAAAAAAGGTAAGCAGCTCCCCTTTTCCTTTGACAAATATGGGCCCTCTTCGGATAAAGCGAAAGCCATACTCCTTCAGGATGTCATAGCAGTCCTCCACCACCTGAGGGCAAAACAGCAGAGATAATGATCATAAGCTTTATTTGCTACTGCAATGTTGTACAGGGGAACAAAATTTGTACTTTGTTTCTAACTCTTGCCTTAGAAGGAATTCATGCATGACCCACACAGTATTGTGGGAATTAGGGTCCTGCTCAGGGACACAGAGTAGTAGTGTGTGGAATTTGAACCAGAGATTTTGGCAGTGTTCCTGGGATGCACGCTCCCTAATTTGACCAATATTAGAATGGCCACCATTTTTACTATGTCACCATTTCCATAAGAGTTCTTCAGAAAACAACTGATTTGACTTAGAAGTCAAATCAGTTAAACTCTTCCAATCAAAACTGACTTAGAAGAGTTTAATTCAAAATGGTGATTAGTTTGAAAAAGTAGATATTTTCAGATTGTTAAGATTTTGTTTTATTTTTAGAATTGTAAATATTAGACACTCAGTGATGATTTTTAAAGGCTAGGGTAATGGTGGATGGTAAACGTGTTTTAGAAATGAGATGTTCTCTGTAGCATAAAAAGTCCAACATTTTTGTGTGCTACCTGTATGTTCCCCATCACTCCAGTTGACTCCATTCTGCTGGCCACATTCACTGTGTTACCCCAGATATCATAATGAGGTTTACGGGCTCCAATTACTCCTGCCAGAACAGCTCCTTTATTCAAACCTGGAGGAATTGACACAGAGAGATTGAATCACATGCAGAAACAACAAAGAGAGAGAAAGGCAACTCAAAGTGCACTGACCAATCCTTAGCATGAAGTTGTTGAAGGACTGATTGTTGAGGTTATCAAGGGTGACCTTCATGGCCAGGGCGAAGTCTGCAAGGTCAGCCAGGTGCTGCCAGCGTTCAATGATGGACTGCTCTTCTGGCTGTAAAACAAAAAAATGCTATTGGTTGAATAAATGAATCAATAAGTACATATCACTTTGCAGGATGCAATGGATGCATGCAACTAAAACTACAGGACGAGTTGTCTGTTACAGGGTAGCACCTTTCGGCTGCCATATCCATTGGTGTTACTCTCTGGGGTTAGTCCAGAGGCAGCCATGTATGTGCTTCCGATCGTCTTGATCTTTGTGATACACCTGAACTCATCTCGGTCCAATAACTGTTGAAGAAAGATCACATTTGATGTTTCAATGTTTAGTGTTATTAAAAAAAGAACCCTTCCCTTTGTCTATGCTTGACCTGCTGTAAACACTCAATTATGCCTCTTCAGATGGAAAAACATAAAGGGAGTCCTCTAGTTTAATTATTTTTTTTTTTACTAATAAAATAATATGAAATGAACCAAATTAAGGCCTATATCATGTTTTCACCATCACTGTAACCTATAAAGTATATTTAGTTGAAAGGTTTGAGAGCCTCTCCAAACATATCTTTTCCTCATTGCGTATCATTAATCTACTCTGATTTGATCATAAAACCTCCCCAGAAGTGATTTATCTTGTTAGTAATACTGGTGTTCCAGTTTATGATAGGTCTTGGTGTTATCTATGTTGTTTTTACACACCCTAACCAATTGTTTTCTGCTGAGAGTGATAGTTTAGACAAAAGTTGGTAGTTTCAGAAGAAGAATTATGCCAAAGTAGGGTGAACTTGAGGGTTTTTAATGTACCTAAACTTAAGCCCAATGGAAATCTATGGAGTAAACTTAAACGAGAGATCTGTGCCTGGAAACCTACCAATTTAAACAAGCTCCACCCTTTCTGATAAGAAAAGTTGTTAACTACCCCAGGCAAAATTTTGCCAGAGGCTAAAGCATATTTAAGACCCATGTAAGTTTATATATTCATTTTTAACCCATTTGAATGTATTTAAACCACTGTGAAATAAAGCTTCTGCACTTTGTTCAATAACTATATGAATAAGTAATTTAAGCTTATGATGAGAGGATATTCACATTTGAATAGAACTGTGGGTAACTGGCTAAATGCCTTAACTCACACTGTCGAAGTCTGAGATGATCTCATTGAGGATCCTTAGACACTCAATGCCACCATTGTTAATGCTTTCTTCAGTGTAGAAGTCAGAAAAATTTGGAATGGAGGCAAACATCACACCAATTTCATCGTAAGAATGACTGTACAGCTCCTGCAACAGATATATCATAACTTAGTAGCTCTGCTGACATTTAAGAAGAGCCGGTGGTTATCAAATATGTTACAGTGGAACAAACCACAAGATGGCACTGATATGCAATGAATAATGGAATTTAAGCTTCACATTAATAGGCTGGTTTTCAAAAGAATAACACAAAAAACAACATAGGTAAAATCATTATGCATATTTTTACATTTTCATTTCCATCAGAATTATACATGATATGGTTGTGCACAAACCAACTCAGGTCAATTAGAGCTCCAAAAATGTTTGTTGACGCCATTATATCTATATCTTTTTCCATTCAAGGCTTGTTAAAGTCATACATTCCACTAATACTTTGAAAAAGTAATTTATGCATTTCTTGCATCATGCTTATATTACCGCGCCTTCTCTTTATGTTGGTCTTGATAAATCTAAGAGGCAGCAAGCTGTGCATAATCTTGCTTCACGCTCTCTGACCAGGACTAAATGCTGCAACCACATTATATCAGCCCTGACCTCTTTGCGCTGCCTTCCTGTTCATTTCAGTATACAATGTTATAGTGCTATGGCAACATAACACGTGTCTGAACTGTTGCACCTTTAAACTCCACCCAAACTGCAGCTCAGAGATAGAGATGACTGAGCTTTTCTGTGAGTGTACCAACCCATTTTCTGATGTGGCCGTTTTCATACTTATTCTATCTTCCCACTTATTTTACTTTGTGTTTTATTGTTTTTATCGTACTTTTTATTTTTTATTGTTTGTGCTGCTGATAATCTATGCCTTTTGCACCACTTTGATCAACCTTTTCTGAGCTAAATATGAAGAAAATACGTAAAACTTGCTTTATTTGTACCTCATCTCTTAGTTTAGTGCCAAGAAAATGTTTAGCCACATGCTCTGGCAGCATGTTGGTCACCAGTGCCTCGTTCCAGCGCCTCATCTCAAAGACTCGCTCCTTCTGGTCATGGACCCCAATCTTCCACAGGAATAATTTCCTGGACTGACGCTCCAGCTACAGAAATGCAAGGTGGATAGATGGGAAGTCATGCAACAGTTCTAAGCATCATTTGAAAACAATTTTGAAGGTGCAGGCTTTCCCCAGGCAATGGTCCTTTGCTTTTACTCACATGACGAGCAAAGAAATAAAAGCTTATCATCATGACGATAATCATCATTGTCATGAGATACTTTGATGGTACCATGGATGTTCTAAAAATACAAGCAGAGGGTTAGCATTAGAAGTAATATATGGACACACACCACAAACAATGCATATCAAAATGCAGTAATTGCCACAAAAAAAAATCAACGTTCCCGAATTCCTTACCTGTAGGAGGCAAACTGTATAAAATCATACAGGTCATAAATGTCCCGCCAGCTGTAAATATTAACAGCTCCAGTTGCTGTGACAACTAGCACCATGAGGCCCAGTTTGATCAGATGGCTGACCTGCACCAACATGGCCGTTGCAATAAGGGACATCACTGCCATGAAGCTGTAATATTTTGGGTTTTCTGCACATCCCCGGTCTCCAAGTGACTCCAGCATCGGGCCAAAGGTACTGTTGAAGAGCCGCAGTGATGGTGGTACACAGCTGAGCTGCAAAATTTAGATTGAAGAGGCATAAATATATAAGGCAGTATTTATACTCAAAATGTATCCATCATGGAAAAAGCATTATTTCTTCTTATACTTTATTTTGTGCAAGAAGTGAAATTATATAGAAAAGGGAATTGACAACTGAAAAAGTTGGGTTAAAACAATAAGACCAATCCAAAAGAGGAAGTAGCTGATTGCAATTTTACCACAGGCAGGTGTGGGATAATAAGGTTATTTCCTGCCCCTGTGGAAACAATGAATATCTCACAGATCTAATAGTCAGTACTAAGTCTGGTGAACCGAATATCGTCAAATGATGGCTGGCCATGACTATTTTAAACTACTATGGATAAATTTCTCCCCTAACTCTCTGCAAAAATATTTTTTTAACTACATCAGAGTGTCTGGTCCAAAACTTGATTTTGACAATATCATTTTGATACATGTTTTGTATGTTTATTTTGCTAATGCGAGGGAATCTTGCTTGTTTATAGGTCCAAGAAGTACTTCTATGAATGTCCAGATGATAAATACAGTTTTTGGTAAATCTCAGATGTTTTTTGTCCATTTTTTGTGAGCAGTGGTTCAGGCTAATGGATGACATCGTTACCCTCTCTGTCATTCTTAATTATAAAACCTGATCTAAACATTTAACATTTCAATTTTTTTATTATTTACCAGGGTAATTTCTATTTGGCAAAACAACTCATCCATTCAGCCTTTGAGAAAATCTGTGGTGCTTTCATAGAGATACTTTAAGCAACAACTATTCTACTTCATTTATTTTGCATAAGATTTCATCCAAAGAGCCGGATGACATTGCACACAGCATATAAGGACTGATTATTTTTGTTGGTACAACAACAGTGCTGCTAAAACATTAAGAAAAGGTAAAAGCTTAGAAAAGAGAAAATACAAAAACTATTAATTTTGACACATTACAAATTGCTGATAAACTCTGGGTTGGAGATAGTTAAACAGGAATGCACGTTTTATGTTTTCATATACAGACTAAATAGACAGTAACAGATTTCAACAAAAAGTTCTGGTTTTCAGTTTGGTCTAAATAGTCTTTCCTCCAAGCAGCTGTTAGAGTTTAGAAATATCAATCCTATTGTGTATGTACATATATGTGAATATATATTTCTATATGTATGCTTGTATGGATGTATGTATATATGTACATACAGTATATATCTTTGTTTTGTTTTATTTCCTTTTTTGGCTCCAATAAAAAAAGAAAAAAAAAGAAAAAAAAAAAGAAATATCAATCCTGACAAATGAACACACATTTGTTTTTTACATCCCTGATATTATTTGCACAGTTTTTCTCTTTCTTGTAAAATGTCTCTTTTTGTTTTTTCATGCACAGGTATATAAAGATGTTTTTTCTTTGTTTAAATGACCCTAGATTTGCAAATATATTTAATCTGAGGATATAATTTTTAATAGCTTAAGAGATTTTTTCTTATGTTGTTTATTTGCCTCTGCTAATGGGTCTCTTATTTTTAACTGTTTTATATTTTCACCCTCTTGGTACAATGTGGTGTTCAGGTTAAAATAAGGAATGTGTCTTCTATTCTTTTTAATTTTATTCTATTCTGTTGCTTATTTTCTTTTGTCAGGAGTCTGAAGAGAAGAGCTAAAAAACCTTTTAAAAAAAGTTAATAATTATTGAGATCACCTGGATATCTTAACACAGGTGTGTGTTTGCATACAAATCTGTTTTATAGCCACGTACCTTTTACCAAGGTACATTTTTTCAATAATACTCTGAAATTACATAGCAGCAATGTACCATTCAAAGCAGACAAGGAAGTATTTATGTTTTTAGCACTAAATGCATAACCTAAATTACAAATTGGACTACATATTCAACCTTGGTTAGTCTGAATGATTTTGATGCTATACTAATATTGCAATCAACCTCATCTGTATGTCAATGTAAACAATGTATTTTGTTAATGTTGTAATATTTATTGTTGTTAAATGTAACAAGTTCATGCTGATACCATCTTGATCAGATATGTTTTGATCGTATGGAAAATAATCTGGTGAGATAGATGATTTTAATTTATAAATCTAAGTTTCTTAGCTAACTAAAGTCAATATCACCAAGTCTATGTGTTTTTCCTAAAGATGTGCTACTTATAATTGGTTTAAAACAGTTTAAGCATTTTACAAAAAGATCAAACTTGGGATTACATCCAGAAACCTTTTTTTTTTTATTTTGTTTTTATGAGAAACCCATAGAAGCATTTACACAAAAATCCCTTTTCCATGGATTTCTCCTGCTTCTAAAAAGCCATTGTCAAAATACTCTCAACTCTTTTTTTCTCCCTGAAGTTTAGGGTTTAATATGGTAGTTAACAGGCTTAGGTTTTGACCTACACAAAATTCTATTAATGAGTAATTTGCAATCATTACATTTATGTTATTTTTCCTTATGAGCAAAAAAGTATCTCATAATTTTAAGGAGTTCTTAGAGGGATGCCTGCCCAACAACACAAAAAAACAAAAAACAAAGGTTCACTTCTGCATCCCTGCTTCAGAACTCAGCAGTGTGTGTGGCAGGTTTTTCCTGTGAGGCTGTGACAAACGAGGTGACAAGCAGTGATGCAGACAGCTACTGTAATGGACCCCGCTGGGAGTATGCAGTCAGAAGTGTAACAGGCAGTAATAGTTTGATGAGCGGAAAGTGGAAACATACTAATGAAAAACCACAGATGCACCACAACTGCTTGGATTGATGACATCCATAAACCCTGAATAAATGAAAACAGTATAGGAAAACATAACAAAAACTCCTTTAAATCTTCCTGCTGGGACATACAGAAAAGCAGTGTTTGTGAAAATGTCCTTAGTCTTACCATGTCAGCTATTACTGCCATGGTTAGCACAAATATGGCAGCCATGGCCCAGGTGTTCCGAGCCCATCTCGTACGGTCGATCCACATCGAGAAAGAAACCAACCTCTTGGAGAACATCTGTAACTCAAAAAAAAAAAGTAAATAAGAGGGAATGTAAATTTGCAAAGGCAGTCTTGATGTTATGACTAATTAATTGACAAATCATTGATTTCTCACCCTAGGAAAGATTGCAGCCAAGGAGCAAACTGTGAGAATTAGTAACAACAATTGTCCGACAGCAAGAGTCACATAGTTCACAACCAACCTGGAAAAAAAACAACACAGAAAACAGTTAAAATCACAACATAAGCTCAAGCCCATATAAAGAAAGTCAATGCTTGTAATTTACGCATTGATTGAGTGTTAGAACCTTATAAATGGGCTAAACAATCAAATTCTAACTCACAATGGATCAATAAACACTTCCATTGCTGTGATGAAAAAGAGCACGATGATACAGCAGCTAAAGGCCGCTCCACTTCTCTTCTCCTTCTCCGAGGAATAATGCTCCTCCAGCTTTCCATCCACAAAGCGCAGAGAAACTGGATTGATTTGGTGATCCTTCATTCTGTCTCATAACAAAACAACATTGCAGTGAGAAAAGTAATGTATTGCACAGAAATTGCATATTAACAAGTAAATCGTGAACCGAAAAAATACAAAGAGAGGATGTTTCACTGTTAGAGCTCTCAAAAAGATGAACGATTCATCTTACATTTGCTGAGACTCTCTGTCCAGGAGCTCCTGCTGCAGTCGTCTGTTGATTGCTTTTTCATCCGCCATCTTATTTCTCTAAGATTGTTTGCAACAAACCCAAAATGAAATGTTATTAAGGTTCTTAAGATATGTAGTAGATAATTTAAACTTGGCAGTGCAGAATTATCTCTGTTTAGCCAGTGGTTCTTATTCAGTTATAACATGTGACCAAACTTTTAGAGCAACGTAAAGGAAGAAATATAGCCTTTTATAAACAGATACACAATTTTGCTAAATTTTAATGAATGGCCCATGACATGTAAAGGAAACACAGCATCCATTGTATAACCGAATAATATAGCTTGTTATAACAAATATCAACCAATACAGTTCAGGGCAGTATAATCATATCTGTTTGTGGCAATAGGGGTTAGAAAGAACAAGAACAAACAAGGCTGTTCAAGGAGGTTCCAGGATTTTTAAACCCAGACTAGTCAACAAGAAAAAGGAAAAAAGCAAGACATGATTTTAGACTAGAGTAACTGCAACAAAAAGCAGGAAATATGCTTGACATGAAATTTCAATTGGAAAGACTGATGTTTCCAAAATAAGTAAAATAATTAGAAAGCTTGGAATAATTCAGTTTTAAAAGGATTAAAATGACAGTTAAGTGTCCCATTCAAGAGTCTCAGATGTGCATTGTTATTTACCTCCTGATTAGGATTAGCCAACATTGACTGGTGTGAGACTGAGTTCCCATTAGTTTTGGTTGTGTTGATCACCTGATCTGAATTTCTGTGGGTCAGATCACCTGGTGTCTGAGGAGAAACAGGGACATTTGTTTATAAGACATATCATATTTTTGCTTAAGGTTGGCACCAAAATCGCTCCAGATTTGTATTTTGGAAAGTTAAAACTAACTCACTGTTCCATTAAGTCCATTTGCTTCCTGTTTAGGTTTGAGAATCAGGTAAGTGTCAATTCCTTTCTCTAACAGGTACTCACACCTCTCTCCCCCATTTCCAGGTTCAACCTCAAACTCTCCATGCAGACTGTCCTTGGTACTCTGGGAAATATGCACTCTCCTGTGTGATGCATGAATATTTGATTAATAAATCACTACCACTTGACTATAATGGCATCTTACTTGATATTTCCTACCCAGGGATTCCTCCAGATTCCATCTTATTGGCCACAGTGACATCTGTTGACCAAACATCAAACTGCCAGCGTTTCTGACCCAGCACTCCACCGAGCACAGTGCCTGTGTGGACACCCACCCGCATGTCCACGTCGGTTTTTGTCTTTTCCCGCACATACCTGTTCAAATAGAGAAACCGTCCTTTTCTACATCAATTTCAGTGCTCTAATCCTATTTCCATTTAACCAAAAACCAAGAACTCTGTACTGATTTGATTCTGCTTCATGCATTGGCATTAACTTTATTTCCATTTAAGAAAGGAAACAAAATAAAGAGCTTACGAGATAGCTTCCACCATTGCAAGGCCCATCATTATGGAGCAAACGGCATGGTCTTCCCTAAAGTCTGGCAGCCCACAGATGCAGTAGTAGCAGTCCCCGAGAATCTTAATTCGTAATTGGTGATGTTGCTGCAGAGCAACAACAAGGTTCAGGTTTCATTTACAACGTGTTAGCAGTAGATGGTAATGGAAATAATAAGTGAAATGGGAATCCAAAAAATTGCTGCTGTTATGGAGAACAGGAAGGTGAAACGGTATGATTAAGGAGGTTTCATTTCCTCACACATTTCTTTAGACATAAGCACTAAATTATATTCATAACAATAATAAATACCAATAGTTATAATAATTGCATGTCATATTTGTATGTTTTATCTATTTTTTTGTGGTTTTTCTGAAATAAACTCATTCATTCCTTCAAATTCTGACAGGTGTGAAATTTGCATTTTACAATTCAAAATGTTCATGATCAGATTTTATCATGTTGTTACAAACACATAGAAATTTTCTCTGGCTTTTGTTGAAATTTAACAATGAGTTGAAGTAGAAATCATATATAAATCATAATGCTAATAATTCACAGTTTCAACCAAGTTGTTCAGAAGTAACACCACATTATGATATAAGTAGAAAGTATCCAAGGATATATTGTGTGTGTGTGCGTGTGGCCATGTCTTTGGTACCTGGTTGGGACACATTCCCAGGAATATGATACATTTTGGAGGCTTATAGGTAATTGTGGGGGCTAACATTTTATCCAAATTAGGAAAGGTTCTGGGGGTTAGGTTAAGGACTAAGATGTGAATTGAGTTTAAATTATGTTTAGGGTTAGGGTATGGGTCATGGTTAGGCCATAGAAATTAGTAGGAAATGAATGGATGAATGGTTGTCCAAAAAATTCGGTCTTTGGTACCATAACAGAAACGTAATAAAAGGCACTTGACAAGAAAGTTTAGATAAATCAGGATCACAAATAAAACTTATTTTCATTAGGAAGGAGGTACTTCTGTCCTTTAAATGCGTGCATATAGTCAGAATGAAACAGTAGTTTGTTTTTAACATTAAAACAACAGGTTTTAAAATATGCTGTTTTGTGATTTAACAGTTAACAGAACCACTTACTTATATTTGTATGTTTCTCTTTATAAATGGACAATTCATAATAATGAACAGAAGGTAAATATTCAGATTATAGCCACCTGTGTCTAGTCCCCCAGGAGGCAAAGCCACCCTCACCAGAACAATACAGTAGGAAAAACAACAAACATACTAAGATCATTACTTCAGACTATATAGGAAAGTCATGACTGTTTATACTTGTTTAGGTAAAAGAAACAATGCATTACATAATCTACAAAATATAGTGATACCAGCTCATATAATCACAATCAATGTATTTTGTTATTCTTTTCATAATGGTATTTTCTAAAACTGGATACCACTGGTGCAAAACTACTAAGTAAGTACACACACATAGTTTGACTGGATTTTGTTTGTTTCTTTTTAAGATTTTAAAAGAAACAAACAAAATCAACAAAAGTATCCATAAAAAGTGGTGAACTGTTGGCCGTTTGATAAAAAAAGGGTTCCTGAATCATTTCCCATTAGTACCATAGAGAGGCAAAATGTTCTGGTGACCTAAAATAAAAAGTAAACATTACAAATGCCTATTTTTATTTAAAAATAATTCTTATAGACACCAGTGATTTAATAAAAGTTGATTAAGTAAAAAAACAAAACAACAATTACTATTAATGTGATTGTTTTATATTAGGTTGAAATAAAGACTGGGAACCTTAGAAACTGACAGGTTAGGCATTCATAACTCATACTCACTGAGGCCAGTTTATCGAAGCGTGCAAACAGTTCATTGAGCAGCTTTACCAGCTCTTGGGCGCTACAGGCTGAGGATAACTGGGTGAAGCCGACTATGTCTGCAAAGAGTATACTGCAACAAAAAGGCACAAAACAACATCAGCCCCAACTCTCCTCTTTCATATAGAGAAATCACATGTGTTGTGGGATTTTAAGATCTCTCCAATAGATTCTGTGATTCTGACCTGACATTTTCATGGCGGTACATGTACATGGTATTGAACTGCTGATGCTGCTGGACCTCATTCTGATTGGCCTGGTTCTGCATACCCTGCAGCATCTCATCAGCAATATGCTTTGGTAGGATAGACAGCAATAATTCCTCCTACATGAACAGAAAGAGGAATGTATGTGTATTACATTGACAAAAAAATACAAAAGGTTTCTCTTTATGAGTGCTCAAAATGTAAACCTATCAGTGGATCTAAAAAGATTCTGGTCAGCTTTGCTCATCTTAGAAAGCTTCTTTCTCCGTTTTATCAGGTTACACATCAAGTATGCTGTTAATGAGTTTGTTTGTGACTTTCTGTTTTAATTCAAATGTAACTCATAAAGGTTTTCAAAGTCTAACAGACCCAAAATCTTAAAGAAAGTACCTTACAAAATTTGTACAACTCATAATTTTTTTGACTTAGCGTTACAGCTTTCAACTTCTGTAAGTTTTTTTGGATTTCATTTGACAGACCAACAGAAAGTTAGACACGGTTGATAAGTAGAAGTCAAGGAAACCTGTTTTTGGAATCATTTTACAAACAGCAAAATGATATTGGGAAATGCATTTAAAACTCCACAGCCTGAATGTAATACTTGTTAACATAGCTGCTGTCTTTTGGAGTATTTCTTTCTACATGGCTCATATAGAGACTGAGGCCTCTCTTACTTTTTAATGAAACACCAGAACTGGCCGCTTTTCTTTTTCTTTCTTTTTTATGGCTTAATGAGAGAAGTGTGATTGAGGCTGAACTGCAAGGATTTAAACCTGGGTTTGACTGGCGACAAAGCCACTCTCAAGCACATATCAAGGTGCTGATTTTGAGCCTGGATCGATATTTATTTTTGATTATGTTCATGGTGGAGAATCCTGCTTCACAGCAGGAGGTTGAGCCAAACATACTCAAAATGTGCAGGGTCATCTTTGAGCACGCCATTTCACTTTTCTTTCACCAGTTCAGTGCGCTTCTTTCAGCAGTCTGCACTTTCTCTGCTCTCTTTTTCTCATTGTATTCTCATTCCTTCCCATTGCCCGGCTTGCCTGCTGTGTCTAAAAGTGGCTAGCAGCAACAACCCAGACTGACACAGCTGATTGGCTAATTTGTATCACGTGCAGCTTGGTGCTGGACGCTCTGGATGGCTTTACCATACAAACAGGAGAAGCAGCGCAAGTGACCTTTAGAGACTGTCGTCGAACTACACGCAGTAATTTATAAATGTTTTAAATCAGGTTGGTCAGGATCAACAAGCAGGTGGGTCCGGATCCAGACCTCGGTCCGCTAATCCGTGACCTCTGGTGTAGAGAGCTTCCGAGCTTTACTATAGTGTTCCGTTTGCCTGATCCTGACCAGTTTCTGTGTTCCGACTTATAAGCCTGCCTGACCTTGTCTGATCTCCACTGCGTCCGCAGAGTCTTGTCAGCTGACCAGCTGGAATCATCCTTGTTCTCTAGGTATGGCTGAACTGTCAGTCGGTTAGTTACTCATGCGTTCATAATCGTCCTCCTTCAGATTATCGTGGTCACTAACCTGTGTTTCTCTTCTATAGAAGTTCCTGTGCAGCTGCTTCTACAGACCCACTCTATGAAATAAACACTTTCGAGTTATTCCACTGTATGTCTTTTCTGAATTCTGGGTCCTCAGTTTTGAGTCCTTGCATGTGTTGGCTTATATCAGCCATCTTTTCATTGCTTTCAGCTGGTATAAACTGTTGCTGCTCGGTTCTTAGCAGGAACGACAAAACAGAAACATATAAATTCACTCCACTTGCTTCTTGATTGTTACATTGCTGATTTATTTATTTATAAAATTTTTGCGACACTAGTGGCTAGCTTTTCTGACAGTAGGCTGACAGGAAAGGGGGTATGAGAGAGGGGGAAAGACATGCGGCAAAGGACCACAGGCCGGATTCTAACCAGGGTTGGCCGCGTCGAGGACTAAGGCCTCCGTACTTGGGTTGTGCGCACTAACCACTGCCCCACTTGCCCGCGCCAGGTTGATTTTAAAATTGTGCCACTCCTTTTTAAAAAGGGATAATACACTTACCCCAGCGTGCATAAAGGGTCTGATATAAAGCTATACATCCACAAGAACACAATGCATTTTTAAAGATTTTTTAAAGTCAAAGTAGAAAAGTGGATAGTGTCTTCTCTGTTGTGGCCCTAAAACTGTGGAATAATCTGCCAATTCATATACATACTCTCACTGTACCTTTTTACTCTTGGTTGCATTCAATGTCTGGACTTTGACAGGGCAATTCTCTCGTATGCATGTGCTTTCTCTAAACCATTTTATTGTAGCTTTGGTTCTTGAGCCAATGACCTGCTTAGATTTTAACCTTTTCTCCAGCCGTATGTTGTTTTGCAGGCTCTAAAAGCTATTCCTCCAAAACCACCCTCTGCTCAGCTCCATCCCTCTTTAAAATTTGATCAGCTTCTCCAACCTAGCTAATGGAAAAGCCTCCATACCTCGTGATGCTGCATCCACTTCATTTTCCTGTTGCTATGTCTTACCCCAATCTGCCGAAAGACATTCTCGTAGCTTTCTTTGAACAATGCCTTTTATCTTGCCACTCCTTCTTAAAGGAGCAATATTTTTGCAGAATATTGTAACATCTGACTAAGGATATTTTTAGGGTGTTTCCCCACATTTCATTTGGGGGGATCAGACAGAAAGGGCAAATGCTCGCCACCTTTTTGAGATTATTGATTGTAATATAATTTGAAAAAACAAGTTTTCTTTTCCTTCCACTTCACAATTATGTTCTACTTTGAAAATACATTGCGGTTCAAGGTTGTGTTCATGCAAAATAAAAAAAAAATTAAGGTGTTTTGCAAGGCACTGGAAAAGACATAAAAGGAACAAAAGACAACAACAAGCTAAATTTGTCAATTATAAGTATATGCTAAATTAATGAAATATTTCAGAATATCTTCTCTAAATGATGCTGCTTAGAGGATGCAGTATACATTTGTATTTGCTGTCCAACAGCTCAGATGACAATGTGTTATACAAGTCCCTGTTGTCTGATTTAATGATGAAAACAATGGTCTGTCTAATCAACCTATTAGCAAGCAGCATACGAAAACACAGAGTAATTAATGAGCACAGGGCATTCTGTTTCCTGATCCATTTATGTTTCTATGCCAGAAAACTCAGGATTTGTGGTCAGAATTTTAGGCTGCAGTTTAAGTTGAATAAAGATGAAGCTGAGGTTGGTTTATATTTCCTAGGTAATAAGCAAAAGTCCTTTTGTTTTGAAGAGTTATCTTACCTGCTGGGTGCTCTGCTCCTCCAGAGTTAGTTTGACCTGAAGTGACTGACGAGCTTCCAAAAATGCTGTCCTGTACTTCCTATCGGCCATGTAGAATGACATCACACCCACCATGGCTGCGCACAGGTACAGCATCACATTGGCCAACAGCTGAAAAGATGAAGAAATGTTTTTCTTCCTGTAGAGAGGTGCTCTCTCACATGTCTGTAATAGGATGTCTGTTTTTTCAGCTACATATCGACAGGCTCCAAAATGTGAGAATCTTAAATGAGATCACTAACAAATGATTCATGCAGTGAGTATAAAAGGAAACAATACAATTTTTATCAATTGAATATGGTCACAGAATGAAAAATGCAGTGGCCCTAAACTGTACCGTCAACAGCCACAGTCATGGAAAAGGAAAGATCGAACATTTACTATATGTTTGTCTTCCTCTCTCAACCCTTGCTGCAATATTACTTTAAGAAAAAAAAAGGCACATTTGTTTTGTCTTTTTATAGCTGTATTGTTATGCACTTTAACATATATGGAAGAGACTCAGTATTAACAAACTTACATGTGTCTTACACGTTATACACAGCAAAATCCCTACATGCATATGACAAGATCTACACAGACACACAGGATCCACACGTGCACAGGTCAAGATCCATGCATGCACAGGTCAAGATCCATGCACAGGTCAAGATGCATACATGCACAGGTCAAGATCCATACATACACAGGTCAAGATCCACACATACACAGGTCAAGATCCATACATGCACAGGTCAAGATGCATACATGCACAGGTCAAGATGCATACATGCACAGGTCAAGATCCATACATGCACAGGTCAAGATCCATATGTGCAAAGGTCAAGATCCATACATGCACAGATTAAGATCCATACATGCACAGGTCAATATCTACACATACACAGGTCAAGATCCACACATGCACAGGTCAAGATCTGTATGTGCACATGTCAAGACCCACACATTCACATTTTAAGATCCAAACATGTAATTATTTACCTGTCTCACCAGCATGGGCCCCTGAAGATTATCCCCAAACCTCTGAGCCACGGTGACCCCAAGTACCAGGGTGTGTATCCCACAGGAGAGGGTTGTGAGCAGGACGAGGGGAACCAGATTCAGTGGTAAGGTCAGAAAGCTGGAGAAGCTGAAGAAAGCCTGCCAGCCCACTGAGTCACTTGCATCAGAGTACTGCTCGTAGTTCAGTCCCATGTAACATAAAACATGGATGGTGACCATCAGCCACAGCACGTAAGGTACTGCCCCTCGTGCCACAGGTGATGTAGGGAGTTTTTGAAACCAGCACAGCAGGTAGAGAACTACATCTGCTGTCAACCCCACGGCTGCAACCACCACCATTGCCATTTTGTCCTCTGTGTAAACCACTGCACACATGATGATGATGAAGCTGTTAAAGAGGGCTGCGAATAACACTAAGACCAGCAGGTTCTCCTCTCTCTGCCGACAAAAGTAATTCTGATAAAGCCTCTCCAGAGACTCAGGGGTAAAAGTGAGGCGTACTGCCCGCGGCAGGCAGCGGCAGCAGCCAGACTGTAGGATGGCCACATCCCGACTACGACCAGGATCCCTGGGAGCTGGCCCTGAATACTCTGCAGAGCACTCAGTGGACTGCTCTGTGTTTGCTGTGTTGGCCTGGTCCAGTGACATGCTGTTTGTTTAAAGGTAATCCATTTGGTTTATGTGATGGTATTTCCAAATGACAGTCAAACTCATTAGAAAAGTGGCAAAAGTTTCAATCTAGTGTTTAAAAAACACTGAATCTCAAAAATATTAGTTCCATTGGTATTAAAAAGCTATTCATCATAAAAGGTGCTTACCTTTTATGACGTTTAGGATCATTTGAACTATAATTTTTCCTCCACACCTAAAACTTCATAGAGAAAATATGACATCCTTTAGTATCCAAATCCTGTTCAGTTTTAAAGTAGAAAGGAGCCACGTCCAGGTATCCATTTGAGGGTATTGCATGTCTAAAAATGGTTTAACGGCATCACAAACTCGTATGTAAAACCACAAACACTTCTCAGAGGCTTGTCTGTGCTCTGATAAGTCCTCTGTTTCCTCCCACCTCAACCTCTCCCAATGGTAAACAGCAAATCCTCTGTTACTGTTGTTAAGATGACACAAAAGTCTCACAGTTATGTCATGGGAAATGTGCTGGTGCACAGAACTGAGAAAAAGACAGAAGGGTGGGGGTAATTTACGACATAAGGCAAAAAAAAAATTTGTTTTATTAATTCTCTGAAAAGGAAACAAACACCATTGGTTACCGGTGGACAAAACAATAGGTTTTAATGACACAAATATCACATTTGTATGCACAAAAAACATGATTCAACATAACAGAGTTGATCTTTGCTGGTACAAACCATTACTAACAGAACTCAAGAATTTGGTTGCAGCAGTAGAAAAGGACTTAGACTCAGTTGTCATTCAGTCTCTGTGTGTGTTGGTTGTCGATGGTGATTTTCCTAACATTCCACTGAGAGCGCTTCCCAAGGCCAACCCTATAGCCACTAGAACTCCTACAGTCCCCAGCATCCCCAGAGCTGCCGTGCCTAACGCCGCGGCCCCCAGGGCTCCAGCTCCAATAGGGGCTGCTGCTGCGGTGACCGTCTCCATGCCGATTCCTTTAATTAGATCTCCCCCCGTGAGAAGGCCCTGCCGCAGATGCACTTGAGTGTTGAATGGGCTCTTTGGTGCACCCAGGATGAATGCCCCAACAGCAGTGATTGTCACTGTTATGAGTTCGGAAGTTGTTAGCTGTGTTGGTGTCAGTCCGGGAACCTTGATGGCTATGAGTACACCAATGACAACGGAACCTAAAAGTACGAGGGTCGAGTTCCTGGACCCAAAACTTTGCTTTGCTGACACACTTGCAGCACCAAGTGACACCCCTGCAGCTGTGGTTGCCCCTAAAGTTGCTCCTAAACAGCTTCTGGGCCCAAGAGTGGCGCTCCAAAGTAGAACACCTTTTAAGGCCATTGATGTTACTACAGCAGCTCCGACAGAAAGCTTCCCAGGAAACTCTGATCCAAGTGAAACTATTGCCACTGTTCCTAGGCCAGCTCCTAGAAGCCCTGCTGACAGAAAGACGACCCAAACCACTGACTGTAGCATTAATACCACCTGTTCTTTAGTGCCTTCTTCTGCCCCACCTGCCCCTAAGCCAACGAAAAACCCCAAAATCCCCACAAAAACAGAATAGAAGAAGATTCTCTCCAACAACTTGCACCCACTTTTAGAGTTCTGTTCTTGCACAGACCCTCTTGTAAGAGTTCGTCGTAGAGCAAAGAGAACAAGGATGGTCACTCCCAAACAAAAGAACCCGAATATGGCCCCTAACTTTCCAAATATAACACTGAGGTACAGAGTGGTAAAGATAATTAACAGAGCTGTTGTCATGTCACTGATGTTGGAGTAAGAGTACACGACAAGAACCAGAATGCCCTGAGCCACAATGTAGGTCCATGTTGGAAGGATGCCCTCCATCGCTCCGGTGGCGACTGTGCCCGCGGCAACTGAGGCCCCCAATATGGGGCCCACCAGCCATGGGAGGCTCACTTCGGCCTTAGTGAGCAGCTTCAGTACCAGGGCACAGAGGAGAAAACCGGCTCCAAGAGACAGGAGTGCTGAAGTGAACACAAGGCATGCCGTCACCACTGCTACACCGGTTGAACCAGCACGTCCAGCGGCTCGAGTGGCAGAGTTCAGTAGCGTAACGTCTCCAGTCAGAGAGGGATGGACTGAGAATGAGGCAGCTTGCCCGAACACAAAACCAGCTGCTGAACTTCTGAAGAGGGATTTCACCACACAGAAGGCACCTAAAGACAAAGATCCAATTATTCTTTATTATTTAAACTGCTAAGTGATTACTACATCCAGATTTTAACAATCTTCAAAGCTGTTATACAGTACAATTACACTTACAAAAGCTTTAAAAGTCTCATTTATAATCTAAACACATCATTTAAATCAGATCTGTGTGGATATACAGTGTTGTAAAAAAAAAAGTATATTTGAGAGCATATCACGCTTAACAGAGTGGAAAAATTTACAAAGCTATTCCAAGGCTTTGGGAATTAAGCAAATGTCAATGAAAAGCACCATCTACAAACATATACAACATGGAACAGCTGGAGCGTTCTGACCAGTGATTAGTCAACTAAAATTACTACAAAAGCACATTGACTGTCAATCTAGTAGGTCCCAGGAAAACCCAGAAAAACATCCTGATAGGGCTAAAAATAAAAAAAAAGCCAAAAAATGGCCTTTGGGGAAGTCCCATAGTCAGCTCTACAGAACACAAACAACTGTCCCAGGGTTACCTAAAAAAATCTTAATCCTTTCAAAGACTTTTTCATTGTGAACTGATAAAGAAATTTAAGAA
This sequence comes from Cyprinodon variegatus, assembly GCF_000732505.1. NCBI lineage: Eukaryota > Metazoa > Chordata > Actinopteri > Cyprinodontiformes > Cyprinodontidae > Cyprinodon > Cyprinodon variegatus. Next base: position 504,661 of record NW_015150938.1, on the reverse strand, counting down.
AGTTATAAAACAAACATCACAGAAACTAGTCTAAATTGTTTTCAACTGAAATGTCAAACTCTATGGCATTGGATTGGATATGACCTGAGATCTAATTATAAAACCAGCTTGTCATCTAATACTGAAGTTAGTGAATACCTAATGTAAAGAAAAACTGACATTTTTATACTTTTTTATTTTAGGGATGAGCTTTACTTTTTATTGGTGGAGGCTAGAGATGTCCCGATCCAGGTTTTTGCACTT
>NW_015150938.1:500056-504153 GCF_000732505.1 Cyprinodon variegatus | reverse complement strand
AGTTAAAGGTGCAAGTATTACTGTAAGTTTTAATAAAAATGCAAAACAGGGAAACACTGGCGCAAAATAGTGGAATGGATCGTTTCAATCGGCGAAACTGGAAAATACGGACCGGATTTTTTTTTTAAACTGGATCGGCAGTCTGGATTGGCATTTTACATGCTTTGCCGATACGCATTTTTTTTTGCCAATATCAGCGTCCCGATCCGATACGTGGATCGGATCGGGACAAGCCTAGTGGAGGCTGAGTGTGTTGTTGGAATGGTAATTTTCACTATATTCCTCCACAGTTTGTTCTATGGGAGTATCAATCAATTAATATCAATACATTCAGAAATATTATTGCAAAAATTGTAGCAACTGTGGGAAATAGTGCTTGTTGTTGTAACTTGAGCCGAGAAGAGGCCCAGCTTTACTGCATGATATGTTTTACTTGAGTAACATTATTATAAAGTATTGCTACTCTAACTTCAGTGACTTTTTGGTTCCTCTACCCATTGCAAGTACTTTAATCCAAAGGAAAAAAAAGAAGCTTCTTTTGCAGGAAAATAAATAACACAGACTCTAGAGTTTATACTAAAATTACTTATCTTGTTTCTATACAAGCTGTGATGTTTAAATTTTTCTTTATACCTGCCTAAACCAGCTCTGCCAACTGTTTAACCATGGTTGCTATAATAAACTTAAACTGACGAAAAAATTAAAAGTATAATTAAGAAAACATTTTAGTGAAGTGAAATAAAACAGAACTGAAATTAAAACAGGTTAAACTGTATTGCGCATTTATAACACTAACTAAACAAGAATACAGAAATCTATCAATTTATTTATAAGCCTTGCAAACTGATGTATGTCAGGTACCTTAATGAACATCAAGCTTTGAAAATTTAATTTGTTTTTGTGTTGAGCCTTTATTACATACATAGATACAACACTTTTACTTTTTTGAATTCTTTGCCTAAAATTAACTAAAAATATTAATACATGAAATCTAAACTATAACTAAGCATTAATAAAGCTGTAATAACTAATACAAGCTTGCTACCCCCCTCTAACACCTAAATACAACTAAATAAATTAAAGGAAAACAAAGTCAGAACTGAGAAAAACTAAACTAGAACGAAAAATCCATAATTGCTGTAGCAATGTTTTTGGACATATACATCTATTATAAACTTAAATTGGAAAAGGGTTTCTTCTGTAATTTTGTTTTGCAATTTTTATTTATGTTATGTTTTTTATAATACCATAATTGGTGCAGAATATTAATTGCTTTGTCTGTTTGATGGCATAAACTGCAGAGATTAAATCAGGTGACTCAATGGTAACTTTCTTTACCAAATGTTTCTTTAATCTTACTAAAGTAGTTTCATGGCAACTTTTTATTGTGATTATAAATATATTGAAGTAATGCTAATCTTACTTGAGTAAAAGCTTTAAATACTCAATCCAACTATGTCACTGTAAAAGGAAAGAGAAATATGTCTGAAGTGATCCAAAATGAAACTTAAAACCAGGAAGTCTGTCACCTGTACCAAAGACAACAAACATTTCAATGGATCATATTAATATAGCTGCTGCTCTGCAGCGACCACTGCACCGATCTCATATTCAGCTTTCACTGCTTTTCAGGCTGTGTGTGAAGCTCAGGATTATGTTATTGTCTTACCTAAGCCTGTTTCTGCCATTTCTCCCCCAGCAGTGTGCTCCTCACTAACCTTACCAGCTCTTCCCTTTCCGGGTTTGACATCAGACTGATGTCACTGTGAAAGGAGCCAATCAGAAAGAACATACCAAACTATGGGTGTTGACCAGTGTGAAAGCATGGACGGACACATTTCTTTTTGTTGTTAAAAAAATGCAGAATATTAATGACAAACTCAACAATCCGTCAATAATGAACATTACAAGAAACAAATAAGATCACAACTCCTAAAAAAATCAGAGGCTAGAACAAGGAAGAGAACGAAAAAAAAAAAACATAAATAAATTATTAAGAAGACGGGACTAACTGAAATTCTTCCAATAATTCAGACAATTTATTTGCTTTAAGGTTCTGCATCTTTTTCAAACATCGGTTAAAGGAGGAAAGTTTGTTTTTGAGAGCAGAGAATGAGAGGGAGCATTTTGCATAACGACATTTATGGATATAATATTTGGTTATAATCATCAAAGTATTAATTAAGAATTCCACCTTTTTTTCATTAATATATAAACCAAACTGAATTATTTGTAAGGCATTAAAGTTCACATTTATAGATCTAGAATATAGAAAAATCTGAAGTTGATCCCATAGGTTTCTTACTTCTTTACATTCATAAAACAAATGATTAGTAGTTTCCAATTGAGTTGTACAGAAACCACAATTACCAACATTAAATTTAAATCTCTCTCTTAAGTACTCATTTGAAGGATATATGTCATTTATTATTTTAAATTGTAATTCTTTATATTTAGGAGGAATTGGGAATTTCAAATAATTTGTTCTAATTTTGGTTATTGTAGATTTATTAAAATGTTGTAAGAGAAATGTACGTTTAGTTCGACCAGGGTACATATTATGTATAGAATATTGATTCAAGAACCTATTGGTGCATTTATTATCTCTAATGTCCACATGCTCAATTTGAAGCTTATGGAGTATTGGAATAGAGAAATTAGATATACTGTTTTTAACTGATATAAGAAGAACATTAGGTATACTACGAAAAACTTTATTGTAACTTGTTGATGAACAATCAGTTCCATGAATCCTGTTAAAATCCTCCAAACTTAAAATATCACCATTTCCATCCATTAAGTGAGAAATTGACCAGATTTGTTTATTCCACAAATCCTTTATAAATATACATCTTCTACCACATAGAATGGCTCTGTTGTTCCACAGTGGGACATTATGAGGGCTGAAGCTGTGCTTGAAAATTTATTTCCCATGGCCGGACACATGTACATTAGTTTCATTATCAAATGTACAGGACAGACACATAGCCACACAGTTTTATAGAGGTTAAACTTGTCACCAAATTACAGGCAACACAACTATGAGGCACTAAGTTTCCATAACCTGCATTTTAACTGAAGCACACATTCAGCTAAAACACTTTATTGTTTAGATATTTATCAAAGTAGAGGGATGTTTGTTGTACAAGTATGCATCCTTTTGGATGGGCATAATAGTTACCAACACACATGGCAACAGAAAACCCCATACAGCAACTAAAGAGACATTAGGATTCTTTTTGTAAATAAGATGTGTCACAAAACTTATGTTTTGTGACACAGATGTCTGTTTGATTGGTCTCTGAATTCAGAACTAGTACCAGAACCAGGTGTTCAATTATTCCTTTTTTTTTCAAACAGTAAAGGACAAACTTTGCCAGGTTTTCCAACTTCTACATGTAGGTCCTTAAATTATCGAAGATGTTATCTACACAGACCTTTTTCCTATCTTCAGCATTTGGTAACAACAGGGTAATAAACCTAAACCAATACATCAATGTTTTAAATTAATGGCAGCAAAAAGGCCTTTTATTTGTATTACAGAGACTTGACATGTATATATAAAACATAATCTACAGAATATACTTACCGTATGCCTGTAAAATTATTTATTTATCCTTAATTCAGAATATATTAATGCATAACAATGTTCAGCCTGCCCTATAAAAATAGATAATTAAATACCTAAGCCCAAATGAGTGAAAATGAAAAAATAACATTATCAACACTTTTTTTATGTGAGTGTTTTTTTTTTTTTCATAAAGGTTATCTGGAATTACAAATCCATAAAAAGAATAGATTATCATTTAAATTCTTAAATAAGCTGGTTTCCACAAAGGTGAAAGAAGCCCATTTTAAAATAATGAATAAAATATACCCAGTAGAAGTTTAAAACAAAAAATAGATTCAAATTTGAAGTGGACTTTTCTAACTTCTGTAATGCTACAGAAAAAAAAAACCCATTAAAACACACCTTTTTATCAAATAAATTCTGGTTAGATATGAGAATTTGTTAGCATTCAAAATAAATAATAATCTTATTTTTTGAATTTTCTTATGTATTGTATAATTTGGAAAATCTAAATTAGCCTGTTTCC
>NW_015150938.1:477392-498363 GCF_000732505.1 Cyprinodon variegatus | reverse complement strand
CCCAGAGGTGAAGACAATATGATGTGTAAAACACAATTTGAAAAGAATGGATTTTGTAAAACTAAAGAAAAATATATTTGAATGTTTTTTTTTAAATATTAAATCTGTATTTTTTTAATGAAATTTGAGGAAGGACGATTTGAAAATGTTAAATCTGTTGATAAAGTTTTAGGGGGAAAAAAAGTTATTTAAAAAATGAACTAACTAACTAACCACTGCAAAAAATTAAAAAAAAGTTAACAGATTTTTCAATTTTATTTCACTTTAATATGGAAAAAAAAAAAAAATCTGAATTAAGATTTTTTTTTTCTCTCAGAATTCTGACTTTAATCTCAGAATGCTGACTTTAATCTCACAACACAACTCTGACTTTTTTGCCATATTAAACTGAAATAAAATGTAAAAGTCAGTTAAGTTTTTTTTTTTTTTTTTCCCAGTGGCCCTAATCCTCTTCCGTAGTATCGCATTTTCGCATTTTTTGCAAACGTAACTTTTTTAGAAAAAGTGATTTTGCTTGCTACAATAATAATGACACAAAATGCACTCCATACATTTACTGACTTCCGGGGTAGCGTCAGCTGACGGTAGAGTCACGTGAATACTACTTCCGTGTTTATAGGAGGTTAACTAATGTTCCTTTTACTTGGAAAGGAGAGTTTTTCGGTCGCTTAAATAATTGATAAGGGGTAAAATAAAGCAGTAACTTAAATAAGAGAAGACCGCGAGCTGCCAACAGTAAGTTTTTTTGTTTTACCTTTTATTTTTGGGATAGTTTTCAGCATTTGTTTTAACGGAAATACACATATTTGTATATACAATAGTATAGATGAATGACTTAAAAAAAATTTTTTATGATAAATGCTGACATTTGCTGTTGCAATCCAGCATTTTTACTCAAAGAGATGAACATTTATTGTCAGTCTGATGGCTGTCAAACATTTAACATTTAACAGATGTCACTCAGCAGGTTGGTGTAGCTTGCTGCTCCCAGTCAGCTGAGTATCACAAGGTTTAAGGTGTTTGTTAAGGTTAAACACACCTTGAAAACAACATCACACCTTTTTAAAAAGTGCTTTAAAATATGCTTTCTTGTTTTGCAGGGCATTTATTTTCTTTTTGTTTTTTCCTCCATAAGGTTCCCATGTTTTATCACACACTGTTCTTGAAATTAATTGGAAGTATTTAAATATATTTGGGTTTTTTTAGACTTAGACAGATTTATTTTGTCATTTTGAGAACACGAATGTAAACAAAAAGAAATTTCGATAAGAACAGCTATCCAGACAATTTCATTTTTTTTAAAAAGTGCAGCCTTGAAAACAGTAAACAATACATAAAAAAGTAATATAAACATATGACTGTATATTTACAGGCCAATACACAGTTACAATGTATTCATGCCTTACAACCACAAGCTAAAATGTATTTGATCAAGGTTCAATCTTGATGAACAACAAAAACCAGGGCACAGTTGTGAACTGGCAGAAAAACCAAACTTTTTATTTGTATTTAATTTTCTTTTTTAAATACGTAACTAGAAAACCTCAGATGATGCCCCTAAATAAATTGCATTTCCTCAAGTTGCTTTAGAGGATGTCATATAGAGATGAAACCAAACTAAACTTAATTACCTACGTACATAGGATTTTGAGCAAAGTTTTTACCATTAAATTATGCAAAACCTGTCAGACGCAAAACATTTCAGAAACCGTATGTATCAAATATGATACATTTGGCATTATAGGGTTAAACTTAAAGGGAAGCTGGATGAAGCCTAAAATAGGAAAAAAAATAAATAAATAAAGATAGTAAAACGGTTCACATTTTAGCAGGATAATAACAGCACCCACTGTTAAAATGAACATTATTGACTTAAAAGCTGGTTTTCATAGAGGCTTCATATCCAGTCTGACTGAGCCTGAGCTGTTTTATAAAAAAGAAGGAAATAACTTTAGTTTCTAGATATGTAGCCGGTACAGCCAAAACCTGTCAGGGGCTGCAGCTGTAATTGCAGGAAAATGTTGTTCTATAAGGTCTTGATTGGGGTGATTGAATAGAACTACTGTTGTCTCAATCGATTAAAAGGTGTAAGTAATGCTGATGTTTATGTGTTCTTTTTCTGCTTCTTCTCAACTAAGCACTTAATTGTTTAATTCTATCACATAAAGTCACTCTGATATATAAAGTTTGCATCTATAATGTAATAAAAAGTAAAAAAATTCTTAAGGTTTTACTTTTGTGTTTGTGGTTATTTAAAAGATTATAAAACTTTCTTGTTAAAGATTCATCTGAATGCTTTTCTAGTTCAATTTTTAATTAGATTTCCCTTTTTTTCCCACATTAGGAATGCATTTTTCAGTGCTTTTTTTTGCCTCTGTGGCCTCCATGACCACCTTTGCCCTTGACAATGGACTGATGAGGACACCTCCAATGGGCTGGTTGGCATGGGAACGATACCGCTGTGACATTGACTGCAAAAACGACCCAAAGAACTGCATCAGGCAAGCAGGCTTTTAATAAAAAAGCACACTTAAAGAGATATTATTTTATATAGGCAATCCAAAGGTATAACATTAGGTAAATTGTTTATTGTTTTTTTAATAGTGATGGAGGATGAAATTAATGAAATTATTCCACTTTGATGCAGACAATAGTTTTATTTAAATGCAGCATGAGTTCTTGCTAAGTTCAGTGGTAAACATTGCATTTCTCCCTCCAGTGAGAATCTATTTATTGACATGGCGGACAGACTCTTTGAGGACGGCTGGAAGGAACTGGGCTACGTCTATGTGAACATAGACGACTGCTGGGCTTCAATGGAGAGAGATAAAAATGGACGGCTGCAGCCTGACCCTAATAGGTACAGAATGGAGGCATTCAGACATCAAAAGTCTTTTTTTTTTTTCTCTCATGTCTAATTTAACAAGCCAATAAAACAAAAGGAGTGTCAGTACAACAGTGTCACAAACTCAGCCAAGCACCTAATCCTACAGATATCATCAGTGCACAGTCAGCAGAAGTGCAGAGCAACCTTTGGGCTCTTATGGAAGTTTTGATGCGTAGATGACCCACTATTTTAAAGAAATGGGAACGTTTTTTTACTGTTACTATTGGATCACAATAGTATCTTAACCACGGTTTGAAATAGTGATAACATTCAGTAGTTAATGTTTTACTTCCAATGTTTGATTCAGGTTTCCAGGGGGAATCCATAGGCTGGCGCGATACTTGCATGACAGGGGCCTCAAACTGGGTATCTATGGCGACATGGGCACCCATACTTGTGGGGGCTACCCGGGGACAACGCTGGATAAGATTGAAATTGATGCTCAGACATTTGCAGACTGGGAGGTGGATATGTTTAAATTCGACGGCTGTTATTCCAACGCTCTTGAGCAGGAGCTGGGTAAGAACGCTTAAGATTTTAGTTTGGTCCTACTGGTTGGTTATTCAGCGTGTAATCCCGATTGACCCTTGTGTTTTCTTTTTTTCTTGTAGGATATCCCCAAATGTCAAAGGCTTTGAATGCAACCGGTCGCCCCATTGCCTACTCCTGCAGCTGGCCTGCTTACCAGGGTGGACTTCCACCAAAGGTATTTAATGCTGGCAAATAGATATGAGAAGAAGACCTTGTTCTATCAGAACCAGGAAATGTTTTTTGGTTGTGCTTAATAAAATCAATATAAATTACGTTTCAGGTGAATTACACTCAGCTCGGACAGATCTGCAACCTTTGGCGTAACTATGGTGACATCCAAGACTCATGGAGCAGTGTGCTGAGCATCGCTGATTGGTTCTTTAACAACCAGGATGTACTGGCCCCAGCAGCCGGACCTGGGAGGTGGAACGACCCTGACATGGTTGGTCTTTGTGATCCATCCATCGATCCTTCCTTGCTTCCTTCCATTCTTCCGACTTGGTTATTTATGTACTTAGTTATTTAATTCTTATAAATGTATTTACTAATTCATGTAGCCACTTTTTTACTGACTTCACTGCAAGAACGAGCTAGAAAAAGGTAAAAAGTTCTTAGATTAAGTGTATTTACCCTTAATTGTAGTAGTTAAATAAGATGATTTGCCAATGGAATGAGTATTTTTACTCTTAAAAGAAGATAATTAGATAATATGCATTTGAAATAAGACAATGCAATTATTCTTATTTTTAACGTAAATTGTGTTATTCCATTGGCAAAGGGCCCCATTTTGCTCCTCAATCAAGAAAAAATGCACTTATTTTAAGAAAAAAAAAAACTTATTTAGATAAAAAATTCTCCAGTGTTACAAAGCTACTTATAATTCAAATTAAGTTAGATATTCAACACTTATTCCATAAGTTGTTTATGCTCTTAGTTAGTTAATCATTTAATCACTTTTCTACATTGCTTCTTACTTTATAAAAAAGTTATTCATTACATTCGTTGTTCTTTAGTTCCTTACATAGGTCAGATCTACAGGGGGGCTAAGCTAACAAATAATTTAGTATGTTACCAAATTATATTTGAGCTCAGCCCCCTGTAGACTTAGCGATTTAACTGCTTTACTTAGTTTTTTGAAATCCATTTTTTGGTGGTTGTGCAAACCCCTTTAAAAGGCCTAAAAGTCTCAAAGATTGGAGTCCTTAAAAGTCTGAATTTGTTTAGGAACGCTCTGTCTCTATTTCTAACATGTTCTTGCTCATAATGAGACAGTATCTCTCTCAATGGGAGATAAGGAGATTTGATTTGTCAAAGAGGCTGGAATTTCTCCAGTTAGATATCTACTTTGACTGGGTGATCATTTTTTGTTCTCAACAGCTGGTAATTGGAGATTTTGGCCTGAGCATGGACCAGTCCCGTTCCCAGATGGCTTTGTGGGCAATCATGGCTGCTCCCCTGTTCATGTCCAACGACCTTCGCACCATCAGCAGTGGAGCCCGCAGCATCCTTCAAAACAAAATGATCATCAGCATCAACCAGGACCCCTTGGGCATCCAGGGAAGACGTATTCTCAAGGTGTGGATGTTGCTGCTGTTACATCATTGGCAGTGAGCAAAATAAAAACGGAAACGATTAGAAATTTGATACATGCTCTGACATGCTTTCTATCTTAAGGAGAAGAATGGGATTGAGGTGTTCTGGCGCCCCCTGTTGAACAACGCCAGCGCTTTAGTGTTCTTCAGCCGCCGTACTGACATGCCCTATCGCTACCAAACTTCCCTAAAAAAACTCAACTTCACCACAGGCAGCTACAAGGTAGGTCTCTGACATTTAGTTTTCCAGTGCTGGTTAAGGCTTTAATGAGAAAATTGTTTTAATGCGGAGATTTTCATTCAAGAATCACTGCTTTCACTGTTTTTTTTTTTTTTTTCCTAGTTCACTGATGTCTACACTGGCCAGACTGATGTCCTCAAGGACTCCACTGAGTTTGTGGTTTCTGTGAACCCAACAGGTGTGGTCATGTGGTACATCTCAGCGCCTGGCAAACTACAGTACCACCCATATTTCAAAGGGAACAAACTCCATAAACCGGCCTACGTTGCAGAGGAAAATGCTTTTCCTCGAGTCTTTCTTTAAACCTTTATTATCTGTTAAAGGTTTTAGAGTTTTTTCCTCAGCGTCATTGTCCACATTTAGTCTGATTTGCATCAACTTCAGCCATTCGCTAAAAGCGTTTTTGTTTTTGTTTTGGGAACCTCAGAGTGATTTAGGCTTTAAGTTTTTATACAATTTCAGCAATCATACTCGCACAGTTTTTTTGGGGGTTGCAGATACGGTTTGATTAAATCGCAAAGAGATTTTATTCTCGGCGGTGATTTTGTAATCTCACATATAAAGCCGTTTAGAACTGACTTCAAATCAACATGTTTTGTCTATTTGTTTTCTAAATCTATTCCAAAGAAATTTTCTTAGACAAAATGAACTAAAATTCAAGAATTGTTGGCACTGTCACAACTACTTTATAGATAAAGTAAATTCTCTATTTTTCTTTTTTTTTTTTCTTTTTAGAAAAATTTTATAGAAAAATTTGTTTGTAAAAAATGTCCTATTCTTTTTTTAAATAAAAATAAATTTTATAAGAAGGTATTCCTTGAGTTTATTTGAACTTAAGTAAGTTTTAGGAATAGCCGTTTGATGTTTATTTATAAGTTATAAGTTTTTTTTGTGATATTCACTAATGAACTGTGAAGTTTTACATTGTTTTTCTTTTCTAACGGATTAACCAAGAGTATATTTAATCAGAGGTTCATCTAAATAAGAGCAAACTTAAATGAAATTGGTGTGAAGTATCAGCCATGAATTATGTGCTTTAAGAAAGAAATGCATAAGTATTATGTTGAGTCTCTTTCCAATCTACCCATCCTTTATGCCCATTGTTGAACCCTTTGTATTACGTAAGCAGCCCAGACAGTGTTTGCATTCTCCCAGTACCTTTATTACACAATGATTGCAGAACTAGGAGCATTTGGCAAGTCCTTATTTTCCTCACAACTGGTTCTTAAAGATGTATAATTGAACTCACGTTGGAGAAATGTACCTCTGCATTTAATCCATCCCCTTGGGGAGCAGTGGGCTACCATCATGGGGCACCCGGGGAGCAGTGTGGGGTTGAGCGTCTTGTTCAGAGACTCAGAGTGGCAGTCTGTGGGAGTGGGGCTTGAACTCAGAACCTGAGGATTCCAAGCTCTGTTCCCAAACGATTAGGCCGTCATCCCCTTATGTATGTAATCAATGACTGTTATAAATTCTGTTGTAACAGGTTATTTATTATTATTTACAGCATATAAAATGCTTTACAGATTATTGCAGTTTAACATAGAATTGATCCTAATCGAAGAGCTGGATTCAAATAACAACAAAAGTCTATAACGTTATTTAGTCACAAATCTTACATAGTGACACAATCGGGTTCCATTTTTTCGCCTATAAGGAGTAGAGATGCTCATTTTCTTTAGTATCTATTAGTGTTGCACCGATACCAGTATCAGGCAGGCACTGATATCATTTTTAGAGCCAAAAGTTTATTCAACTATTGTCACCCATTCCAGATAGGCAATAAAAGTTCTACTGGATTCACTTTGTATTAGTCTTTTTCCTGCTTCACAAAGGCAGGCAGCAGCTTGACAAAGCCATGATGGCAATTATTTTACATCCAAGTAGTATTTAGCTCTTCATATGAATACACACACACCCACCAAACACGTGGTATTGGTATCATATCAATATCGGCCGATACTGCACAGTTAGGTATCGGGGATCGGTATCGGACCAAAAAAAGACATCGGTGGAAAAAAAACAACAAGTATCTATTACCTAAACTGTATATTCAATAGGGATGAAATAAGACTGTGTAATGTTTTCTATTAGATGTTTTATTTGATGTAGAAATTGGTGACAGCTGTTCTAGTGTTCATTTTTCAGCACACTGTAAATCATCTGGTCAAAATCTGTTTTCCAGTTCTTCAAAGGAGACTTTTTTTTTTAGATTTATGTGCACAAGGAGGTTAGCATTGTTTAATCAGATTTTTTTTTTAAGTTGCCACAAATGACTTTGACCTCACAAGACTTTTAATCTTGATCCTATTTATTAATGATGTGCAAAAATACTGTCAGAGCATGACATTTATTACCGATACTTACTAAATACAGTGGAAATAGGCCTGGGCTCCATCATGCGATTCTAGTCAATCCCCTTTACAGATGCGTTGTTAAACAAGGGTCATAATGAACTGACTGAAAAGGAAAACAAACCCAACGATCCTTGTGCTGCTATATAAATTGATAAATGGCCAAGTCTTTACACAATATGTAACACAGACAGGGTTGTTTGATAGCTTAGTTACTAAAACATACCCTAATTTGATTATTAGTTCTTTTTTAAATACATGGCAGACATGTTGCTAAAATACATCAGTTTCATAAAAATTATTACAAGTAATACGTGAATAAATGAGGTCTTGCTTTAAAACAATCATCTTAAACAGTGACGGCATGATATAATCAATGTGTTTCATAAAATATCTGTTTCTGACAAACGGCAGTATAAAGAATCAAAGGCTTAAATTAAATTCCATTTTAAATTACTCAGCATCATCTTGAATCCATCAGAGGGTTTTGGCCCAGAATATTTCTACTGACATGTGAAGAGACTTGTTTTTCATTTTTATCTTTCACTTCATTTTTCTTCAAACTATGTCACTTAAAGTGACCTTTGCCAAGAGCATTAAAATCCCAGTCCTGCTTAGGTAAGACTGTTGTTGTGATTTGTGGTGAGAAAACTTCTACATGTCTTTTGGAAACAAAAGTCCTCTATGCTTTGTGCACAGCATAAATTTAAAAAGTGTTGATTTTTTTGTTTGAAACAATAACAGACAATTGCCCAAATTGTGGGCTGATCCATATATAGGCCACGCCACATACACAACAGAGAGAGAGATATAACTGCAAATATATAAACTGTTTAAGGGATATGAACACCTTTGAGAAAAGCTGTATATTTCTACCCCACATCTTCATTCCTAAGGTGTGGATTTTTTTCTGTACATTCACTATGAGCCTGTAGAGGTCAGCATCACTCTTCAGTCTATATGAATAGCAACATGCGTCTGTCAGTCCCATCCTCTGCCAAAAAATGCACCTGCTCAACAGCACAAGGACAATCAGGCTATTCATTTGGCTCATTTTTCTTGCTGCTATGATTTGCTTTCTGCTGACATCACTTTGTCCAATTTTGACACATTTACTACAATGTATAAACTGTTTTTATGCTCAATTTTTTCCTTGAATCTCCTTAACTCTTTATTGTATTTATTCTGTCACCTCATCTTCTCTCTCCCTATGCTATCTTCTTCCTTTCTCAGTCTCTTGCATGTCACCTCCGACCTTGGCCTTATAGCCCAGTGTTTGCTCACACTCTTAAGATGCTGGAGTAGTCACATGGGCCTATAGTGTGGTATGCATGCATAAGAAACTTGCTCCTTGTGATTTGTTGCCACACACACATTGCTCTCCTTGGTCCTTTCAGGCCAAATTGTGTGTGTGTGAAACAAGATCTTTGCCTTCTTTTCTTCTCCATTCAGCCTGCTCAGATATCTGTTGGCTAACTGAGCAAGAGCCTATCTCTCCCTAGTCCAGGGCCACATCGTTTGGCAGCCTGACATGGGATTGAAGTATAGGGAGTTATGCCTGAGATAATGAGAGAACAGTGAAGAAGGATTTGCACAAAGGAGGATGGCAGGGGCCCTCAAAAAGTCTGTTTGGGGGTGCAAATGAGTGAAGCAGCAAGGGGAAGAGAGCAGAGGAGATGAGGAAGAGTGGATAAGGGAGGGGCGGAGAGGAGAGGAGCGTTCCTGCCGATGCTCACGTAGGCCCACAGCTGCAGAGAGTCGCAGTTGCCAGTCTCGTCTTTGTGTCGTACTAACACCCCTGATTCTGTTCTGTTCAGCCCTCCCTCCTGCAGCCCTCCCACTCATTTCTGTCACGCTGCTAGTCACACTCCCTGCCTCACACCTCCAAGATCCCAACACACGGAGGGAATTTTGACATTAAATGTATTCAGACGAGACTTTCTATATAGGCCAGAATAACTGCACCATCTCTGAAATGTGGGCTGAGGCTTAGTCATTCAGGTGCAGCAGCAGTGAAAGGAAAGTGAGAAGCAGCCTCTAGTGTCTTGTAATTACATTTATCTTTGTCTAAATTCTCTAAATCTGCAATTAGAAAGACTCAGTGTTTGTGGACACATTCTTTTTTGTGCAGTGATACAAACTGGATTGTTTTTCGATCTAAAGAAACTGCAACACTTGTTTCCATGCACCTGATCCTGGTATCACCCTACCACATCATCCGATGCTGCCAGTCTGCTTGGCTGGCTGCTAACTCGTGACATCACCATCCTTTAACTCCAGCCAATACCGGAAAGCTGATATGCACATACACCATAATCTCTTCCCCCTTTTTATGGTGGTGTGATCCTCTTTGACTCTAAACCTTTTACAGAAAACAATAAAACATGCTCATATGATCCACCAACAGAAACAAAAGATTCCTCTATTACTGAATAGAGAAAGAAAAAACAGCTTTTCAAGCTTTATCTGTGCCTGTTTGAGACCACACCAATGTTTGGCACCTTTGTAATCTTGATTTTACTCCCATATATTTTATATATAAGCACAAAACTCAATATATCGGAATACCCGTCAGTTCTGTCAGATGGAAATTTAAATCCACAAATGTAGTCAAATTACCGGTAAATATTTTTTTAATTATTTATAAAAGTTATATTAAACAAAAATGTTTGGCTTATTAAGGAAATTAAATATAAAATAAAATTATTTAGCTTTTGCTCTATCCAGTGGATCAGATCTGCCTCGCCTTGCAAAAGTATTCACACCCTTCAATCTTGCTGTCTCTTTGTAACATTAAACCCATCATCATTAATTTGAACATATTTGGATTTCATTCAATAGATGATACTTCTGAAGAGGAATGGTGCCATTTTTAATCTATTCAAATACATTTAATTGTATAAAACAAAGAAAGCGTTCTGTATATGTATTCAGCCCCATAAGGTAAAAGTTTGGAGTTTTGCCACAGATTCTCAGTTATCCTTAAATGTAGAGTTGGACTGAAGAGAAGCTGCCACTTTCATGTTATTACTGCTATGGTGCAAACCAAAAACATCTTGGACCAGAGCATTTTTCTCCACGTTAGCTGTGTTCATATGGCTTCCAACAAACTGCAAACAGACTTATGTTTGTTTTCCACCAATGGCTTTTTTTTTCTCAGCACTACTTCATAAATAATAGCGTGCATGACTGAAAGTTGTGCTGTCAACATATAAAGGCAGCTAGATTCAACAGCTTGAAAGAGTGAAAAAGGCTAAATTTCAATACTGTTTATACATTTGTGTTTGAATCCTTTTTGTCAACTTCCTAATTGTTCACCGCTTTCTTTCTGTGGTCACAAGACCCACAAAATAAAATGTTTTCTGGGGTGTAATATGAGTAAATTTGGAAAAGTTAAAAAAGTACCAATATTTTTGAAAGACCCTGTTAACAATACTTGGAGGAATTAAATCTCAGGATGTAATAGATTTTGCACTGCTGGGAAATGGCAATAGCATTGTAGAAATAAACAGTTTGTGGGTTGAGGTCTATGTGAAGTTTGCTTTCTTCCCACTCTTTGTGGATTCAGGCCGGGCAAATCTTCAGACTCTTTGTTGTGTTCTTTGAAGCATTACTCTACAGTTTTTCCACCATCCTGCTCAGACTGGTTGCTAGTGTAGAATTAGAGCTTTGCCATTTTGTGATGTTAAATTATTTGACAAAATGTTTCAGCTCCAGGACCGTAAAACTCTTGTAGCTCACATAGGTATAATTTTTTCTGCAAACCCAACTCCGCGGACCCCCTTAAGCCCAACGAGGGTATTGGCTAGCTGCTACAAAAATCTACTATTTCCACAGGACCAAGGGTTTGCATTAAAACCTGATAACTATTCTTCTTTTATTTTGTAAAATATTATGAGGTGGAAATTTGTGCTGAAATTTGTCCTCTGGGCTTATTTCAGTGTTTGCATCAATTCTGCTGGCAATCCTTGTGTAAGCATCCCTTAACTGGGTGTCCCAGGAAGGATATGCCGGGGGTGAGGCAAAGAATCCTTGCTGTCTCATGAATCTTAGGCTCTTGGACTGATAAATGTTGGAGGCCCCTGATTTAGGGAGTAAATATAAAAGCAACATTGATACGTACACCACATGCACTTTTTCCAAGCAGAAACTGGCAGCGGATCAAACTGAGAAGCGACTAATAGGATTTTTAAGTGGTCATAATCCACTGGTTTACAGGGCCAGCCACAAGTGGTAATACTGCTCAGAAAGCCTGCACTCTGAACATGCAAAAACACGTGGAATACATAAAAATCTAAAGAGAGAACAAGTAGAACTGGACCAGCTGGTTTCTTTGAACCAGATCTTTGTGTCACTGGAGATGTAGGTGGAGCAAATATATCTATGCTCCTTCTAATTAGCAAGGAGAGTCTGACATAAAAGCTAGAGCATTATTATGACACAGGACACGTTGTTCTAACATCTCAGGGATAAAAGCAGAACATACAATTGTTTATAATAACAAAAAAAAGGAAATTATCAGTTTAATTTGCCCACATAATTCGTATCACATTTTCAAAAAACCTTTGATAAGAAATTATTGATGAAACAAAGAACAGGGGTTACGGCACTTTTTAATTCTTGCTCAAACTATATAAAAAATGTTAGCGACTCATGTTGTTTTCTTAAACTCTAAACCTAAATTATACATTTAAATTTTTGATTTTGAGCCTCTAGCGTCTCCATTTAATTGATTTGAGAAAAATTATATATAATAAAAAAAAAATATTCAGGGGTAATTAATATTTTTTCCCTTGTGGCTATACTGAGGCTGATGAAACAACTACAGAGGCTTTTCTTTAAAGTAAGTTATAGAACAGATTAGCTATTTTAACTCTTGATTGACTAAAACAAAAGTGTCAGGGTTAAAACTGTTTCACCCATTACACCCCCCTCAATTTGTTCATCACTTCAAAAACTACCTTATAATGCCATGACAATCCTGAACCTAATAAAACAAATTTATTATAAGTTTGTTTATGACAATACAAGAAAGCAACATCCTGAAGTTGTATTGCATACCACCCAATCTTTGCAGTTACACAGTACCAACCAGAACATACCGTCTCCCCTGACCAAAAGGCTTTGAAAATGTGTTTTCTACTTCTACAAGTTAAGCTTGGTCCATTCAACATGTGACCCCCTAGAGTTGGCCAATTACAAGTTGCACTGAGGCGGAGTTGGGTGGGAGGGTGAGGGATGTCATGCGGTGACAGTATGGTCTAGTTCTGTGTATGTACGTGTAAAGATTGGGCAGTACGCAGTACCAGGAAGTTATATACTTCAGCACACAGTTACCATCGCATTAAGAGAGTTCCACTGTGTTAACCTCACACATGCTTTTCATCAGGTGTGTGGTGCTCTGCTCTTTTATCCATTTTAGGTGCCCTTAGCTATGTGTTGTGCTCAACTCAACAGCTCACTGCTCTTTCCCAATCCTCAGTCTCCTCAACTGTCTCTGCACTCACTGCTTAATAAACTATGTGGCGAAAAAAGAGCATCTGCAGCATGATTGGTCTAACTTTTTATATCATGAGGTGGATTTTATTTCTTCCACCTCATGAGAGTCGGTTTAAAAATTAATTTAATTTTCACTAAAGAAATTCCATGTTTTATTTGCTAACAGCAAATAAAACATGGATTAGTGCCCTAAACTCCTCTTTCATTGGTCATGGAGTCAGGCCTGTGTTGCATTCACTGGAGCTGGGAAATTACATCATTATATCTTAGAGTGGCTCAGTTAATTTCTTATTTATCAAGTTAAAAAATATCAGAGACTTGAATTATTCAGAGCTAAAGTTGTGAATGCCCAGGTCAGGTGATGCGAATGCATCTACCTAAACATAGAGATCTGACAAGGAGAGTGTCAATCAGAGAGGCAGCCATGCCAGTCATGGTGCCTTTGGAGGAGCTGTAGAGTTCCACAGTTCAAGCAGGAGAATTAGTGGATTCGATTGAAAGCCATACATTTCATGTCCAATAGTCGGATAATTAAAAATGGATTTGTTGATTGTCTGGCAAAAAAAAAAAAAAACGCAATAAGAATACTTTTCTGCAAGTTTGCCACAAGCTATATAGTGTGAGCAGAAAGCAAACAAATTTGAGCAAAATGCATTGTTCTAAACAGGGAATGTTGTGAAGAAGCCGAGAAAACAATATTTCTTCTGGCTTTAAATTTGTAGAATAGTTACTATATATATTCTTTAACACTTAAAAACCACTTCAGAATAGTCTAATATTTTCCTCTAAGCCATTCTTGGGTGTTTTTAGCTGAATGTTTTCAGTTATTATCTTGTTGAAGACCCGTGGCTGCAACTGGGACCAAGCAGCACATTTCTCTCCAAAATCCCTTGATAGTCTTGAGATTTGATTGGGCCCCGCAAGGATTCAAGACACCCTTTGCCAGATTAAATAAAACCGCCACAAACATAGCAGAGCCTCCTCTGAATTTTACAGTAGGGATGGTGTTCTTTTCTTGACAAACTGATGTGCCTTGACAAAAAGTTACATTTTTGTCGTGCAGATGCTTTGTGGTTTTTCAACATGTAGTTTGGCAATAACGGAAGACTCACTAAGGGGTCTAAGAGTCCGTTTCAAGCCTCTAAGGAATGTTTAATTTTGGGTGGGTTAATGCATTTAGGGTGTTCTTTAAAATATCAGCAGGTAAATGTAAATAACAATTTATGCAGAGATCTTAAATCTCAATCAGTGAAGCTTCTATTGATTTTGTAGTGTATAATCAATACTGACTCAGGAATGCATTAAAATGCAGCACACTGGAGTGAAATGGGTTAGCTCAAAGGGCTGGTTATCCTCCAACAGCAGTGTGTCGCAGTGAGCTTTTCACAGATTTTTGATTTATGCCCAATATTGAACTGTGGTCTGCGCTATGTTATTCCATGCCACAACGCAAGAGGGACAATCATGAACTAGCTGTGGGTCTAGATACGGCTGAGGTGGTGAGGAAGTGGGGGCAAGTTTGTGTGACAATGGAGGGACATGAGGGCGAAAAAGAGCGGGGATCCAGGTGGAAAAGGGGTCCCAGTGTTCTTGCGCAACTTGCTCTTCTAGCTGGTCCAACTTCACGAGTCATTTTCCGCAATGTCGGTAAACGACTCTATGCATAGTGTAGAGCGGATGCAGATTTGACCAATCAGAGGCCTCCTGTCTGCAGCACTGTCGGCAGTCGCCTACAATGATGGAGAGGTGCAGCAGAGTTTCTGCGGCAGGGGCGGAGGCACATTTGCATTCAATGCGAGACGCAGACGACCTGGTTTCTGAGTATAAAGCAGCCTTCAGATGACAACTGGAGACCAGGTTATGAGCCGGGCTGAGCCAGGACAAAGGGCTTTATAACTTTGTCCTAAGATGGTGGTCCCTACATACATGCATGGCCGAAGATGAGGTAGCCAACCAAACCGTAGCATATTAACTCTCCAGACAAAAAAAAAACACACATTGCAGATCATTTATAGTGATACTCAGCTCAGAACTCTTTTATTTAAAAACTATGAACAGTTGAAATTAAAAAGCTTTTTTCAGATAAAACACATGAAGTTATCTATTATATACCTCACCTAAGCTAGAGGGGAAAAAGTGGAAAAGGAAGGTGACTGTGTGTTGGTTTACTGGAAAGGAAGGGACCATGTCTGGTTTAGATTAGAAACCCAGCCCACTTGTCCAACAGGCAGCTCTTGGAGAGACCTGAATTAGTCAGATGCAAAGTAGTAGAGGAAGATCTACAGGGCTTAATTTGATCCCTTACAGCGTCTTTGAGAGGATGTCTTAAATGTCAGACAAAGGTGGCTGAAAACGTTGTCACAAAGGCACCTCCGCAACACAGTTGGGGTAGAACTGCTCCGTTGTTGGCAAACAAGGGTCGATCAGGCAAAACACCCAATGGTTTTTTTTAACTGCTTCAGAGCAGGCAGGATCGAGTTGAATTGACACTATGTTCGGTTCTCTCTGAATCGTAGGCAGTTTTCACCTGCCACGTAATGCTAGGCTTCAGCTGAAGACCGGTGGGTCTCACTTATCACACCCAGAGGTCAAAGGGCAAAGATGATGGGAAGATTTTGTGCAATAGTTTTAAAGTGATCAAATGTGAAGAAGGCTTGATTCGCTTCATGCATCATTTGACATTTGATCTTCAACACTTATTTTCCTTCCCCTCGATCATCTCCCATTAATTCCACTTAGAGTCAAACAACGATGGATGTTGAAATCTAACACTGTTTCTCGCTTTTAATCTCTAGAAGATTTTGCGGGCTCTTTTGTTACCATTCATATTATCAATCTCTTTGATTTGTGATCAAAATTCCTCATCACGCTACTTGGAGATGGTCTTAAAGCCTATACCTTTAACATGCTTTTTCTTTCTAATCTCAAAGTATTTCCTTTTCTTCCTTTGGTCCATGTTAAGTGTGGTACACACCACGTCACCAGTCAGCACAGTGACTACCTGTAGCCATATATATAGGCCCAATGACTAATTACTATATTTTAGAGACCTGTAATGTTAATTGGACACATCTATGTTTCACATGTCCCTCTGGTCACGTTATTTTTAGTCTTTTCTGCTGTACCATCAGTTTTGTCCAGGTCCGTTTCATGAGTCTATTTTTTTTTAATCACTTTATTTATTTACTAATACTTATTTTAGTTCAAGTTATTTCTGTGACTATAGTGTTTTTTTCATTCATTTAACAAGTGGTAACAACATTTTTTTCCATGTATGTATTACATAGAAAGGAATTTAGGTAAAATCTTACATGTATAGAGATTGTAACAATTGCTTAATGTGAACAGAATGCTACCTTTAAGGCTTAACTGGTGGTCATCATAGATAGCCAAAGGTTTGGCCAGAATGAATCAGTGATTTCTCATTTTCCTACTTCAAGAGTCTAGACGTGATAACACCATTTTCTATAAAGCAAGGGGGAAAGAATTTACCTGTGTATTACCTAACAGGAACTTTAACATCAGACTATTTTCTTTCTGTGACTCTGTTGTATTCCTCCTGTTGCATTCCCTTGCTCATGTACTTGCTGATGACTGGACACTACAGCGGCTGCGGCACACACTCCTCCCCTTCTTTTTTGTACTCTATGACCCTACTTGGGTCTGGTGCATTTCTTGACCTTGTTCCAGAATTTGGATAGCAAGTGGAAGTTGTTCTCTTTTCTTCCTACATTAACAGAAGACATCCTACTGTCTATTTAGAGATTTGTTAGTTCAGCTGTAGGAGACTGTCTGTGTATACAGTATCTTCTTTGCATTTTCAAGACATTTACCCACTTGGAGAAGACACAGACCATGTACATCATATCTTATGTCTGAAGGTAGCAGTAGGAACTGTCCTAATTCTACATGACTCATGGGAATTTTAGTGTTCTAAATTTCCTGCTTGCAGCCATTGAGTTTAGTGCCTGTAATTTTTATGAATGAATGTCTGGACTTGTCCACCAGTGGCTGCTGTTGACTCAGTTAAACAGACGCGCCTGGTTACTGTTACGTTGACTTTACTGCGAACGAGGCAGGCTGCACGTTGCAGAGCATTTGGGAGCAGGCCAAAATGTCAGCTGCCTTCTTACTGCCAGTCTGTGTGGGTCAAAGTCAGCGACTACAGCCAATACTATTCCCTCTCTTGCTCACTCGCCATGAGCTCATTCTTTCCCTTTAACTTTATATCTACCCTTTTTGACTTTGCACTCTCGGTCACACAACGTCCTACTCATATTCTCTCGTTCGCTCTCTTCTGTAGGCTCCACATTTTGGTACACTTCTGCTGTGCAGTCAAAATGATCTAAGACCACACAGGAAAACTGTCAGAGACTCCTGTAGACATAATTCCTATCTGTCAGAAAGTCAATTATTGTATTTTATGTCTGAGGTTTCTTAGTGAGATTCTGCTACCTTTCTGGGCACAGATCAAAAAAAAAAAGAAGAAGAAAAAAAAGCCACTCTTAGCTTTGGAAGCCTTACACTGCCAGCCCAGCAGCTTGATCTGGCTCAAGCTGGTTCATTGGAAAAAGGCTGGAGAAAGCTGGAAAGAGCAGGTGGAGTTCCTTGGAAAAAGAGTTTTGTGGGTGTGCATTAGAGGCTTGTGAGAGCTCCAGCAGATATTTAACAAGCATTTGCACAGCAGCAGTTTGTCACTTGCTTTTGATAATCAGTCTATTTTGGGGGAAAAGCCTTATAAAGCCCCCAGCAGGATGTAGCAGAAACTTTTGATGAGATTAGTGTGCAAAAAAGAGACCTGTTGCAGGAGGCCAGCAAAAATAGATGCATGGTCGGTCAACAATGTTCTTCATAACCTTTTGTCTGGCTTGCGCGAATCAATGCATGGTTACATGTCCTATTTTTGTTTGGGTCTAATAACATTTGAACTTTCTCTTTTTAATACAGCTGACCCCTCTGGCTTGCTGGCTTGCCTGTCTGTCATTTGCTCATATAGTATCACTATGTTGAGCTCAAGTATCCATGTGTCAAGAATGTCAAACGGGCTATGATAATTCAATTTAAGGCAATGAGGTCAAAATATCTTGATAAATGATTCTTTCAATGATATGTTGTACTTCTGCTTCACTTTGTCTGTCGCAGAGGTCATTGCTCAAATCTTGTAACTACACCATACCTAAAAAGATCATGTTCTAGTCAATATACCAAAGGAACCTGCTATTCTTAACATTATAAGACAATAATGTTTGGACATTTCTGTCAACTTTTTTCTTTAGTTAAAGCTTGATATTTTGAATGATGCCACATGAATCCAAGTTAACTTAGCCATATGTTTGCAATACAAAGCCAATAAAAAAATATTTCTCTACTTTGTCCTCAGTAGGAGGTTCTCTTGTCTTCTGTACTAGAAAATCTGAAAAATTTCAAATTGAACTAAAGTGAACCATAGACCACAGTGACTGTTTGACTATATGATTAGCATTGTTAACCTACATGGTAGAAGTAATAAGAAATTCTCAGCATTTTATCTTGTGGCTTTAGTATGTTTTTATTAATCTCAAATGTCATTCTGCATGATTGTTTCAAAAAAAAATAAATGCATCTCTTTTTTTTTTTTTTTGTGTGCACCATTTGCTTTAAGGTTTTGGTTATAACTCTCTGCCAATACTAACATGAGCACTCTGGACAGCAAACTTCTGCTATGTTTAAAACCGCTCAGTCATTCAAAAACAGCAATAAGGACAAAGAAGATAAAAAATAGAGCTTGTTTACAGTGATATGGTTGTTGAAATGTAGGCCTTCTTTTTCAAATCTAATCTTTTGCAAAATCATAAAAATATTTTAATCAGCATTCACAAGCATCTATTAAAAGATTAAAAAAAAAAAAAAAATAAGAAGCAGTGGGCTGCCACTGTGCAGCACCCGGGGAGCAATCAGGGGTAAAGGTTCTTGCTCAGAAACCCAAAGTGACAGTCTGTGGGAGTGGGTTTTGAACTCACAACCTCAGTATTCCAAGCCCTATGCCCCCAAACACTAGGCTGCCACTCCCCCTGGTATTACAATGAAATGTTATGTTAAATTTAATGTTAAAAACCTTATAAATTTCAATGTAAAGTAAAAAAAAAGGTATCAAGTAAAATAGAAGGGCAGTCTAGATGTTTTTATGAGTGTGGTTCCATTAGAGAGTAAAAAGTAGTTCATGTGTTATTAAGTAAGATAGTTGTCCTTGTGTTTTGAAAAGCAAAATACTTATTCCCAGAGGCTAAATCCATTACCAGTTACCTTGAATGCAAAGCATGGACACGTTATGTAAAGTTAGGCATTTCTGACCAGAGTTAACTATTTGATATGAAGGTCATGTTGTATAAAAAAAATATGTTTTATCAGACTATATTTGCCATGATAGGAATATGTGTTCCATTTTTCAATGGCTATATTCCAATTATTATTAACTTTGGTCTTAACAGAAAACTAATCATGAACATTTTCTTGTACAAATATTAACTACTAATTACTCTTCAACAGATCCCATTTTTTAACAAACACTAAGCTACCCTTTTACAGCTTCTAATTCATTTAATTTCTTTTAGATAATAGAGTGTCTGCTTTTTAATGTTGTAATATCCTCTGTCAATACATCTTTTAAATCACCTTGTCTTCTTTTCATTTCCATTTTTTTTTCACAAAGAATTAAAGGTTCCCATTGACTTTTCTTAGTAAAGCCACAGTGTATAAGATTTCCACGCTGGCACACCATCTAGTGGTCAGCTAAATCAATTAAATATGACCTTGCTTTGATATGTACGACAGAAGCCGTGGAATGTCATAAATTTGTCGATGACGATCATAGTTGTTGTTATATGGTTGTTATTGTTGGCTATAAGTAACAGAAATGTCCTTCATTTAGAATCATGTGCGGCCGCAGTACAAAAGTAGGAACTCAATGTACCTTGCACAAAATCTCTCTGTAACTCTTTACGTAGAGTCCTTCAACGGGTCGGGTACCCCCAGGTCCCCGACGGGTCACCCGCTAAAATGCTCTTTTGCATTTTAGCGGGTGACTCGGATTTGAATTGAAGATATCCGCGGGTGACGGGTCGGGTTCGATACTCATCCTAACGTGTTCGGGCGGGTGCGGGTTGGTAAAACTCGACCCGTGCAGGACTCTACTCTTACGTACTCTGAGCTGCGCCAGCGATCATCAATAAAAATGGCTACATCTTCCTCTCTTCTTACCACTATCGCTTGTCCGTTGGCCTCTGATTAGATGGAAGCCAGCAATGTTTAAACTAATGTCTTAGATTTGTGCTGTTTACTCCCTGCTAGCTACAGTGTCTCTGGATGGACGGTGAGCCAAAGCTAGAAGCCCATCCTTAGAGTGAACAATAACTGCATTTCGGCTTCTGACATTCGGAGCTGCTTTCACGAGCTGCAAAGTCATTTTGCTCTCCAAAAAGAAGAAGAAAATCAAGGGAAAACATCTACCCCCTTTACATTTGATAAAGTTGTTAAATGATGAAACTTAAGAAAAAATACCTCGAGAAGTACGGCTGCCTGGAGAAAAAAGCAGTCCAAATGGTCAGTTAACAGAGTTCACTATAAAGTCCACTATATAGTCCCTCCTCTACATAGTGATTGAAGGATTTAGGGGTTAGGGCGGATGTTCGGACGCAGCCATAGACCCTTGTTTTATTTCGGTTCATCACATAGATATGGAAGGCGTCGGCTGACATGATTGCTCTATTTCGGCAACTGTAGTCACATGGAGACTACCCAATATGGCGCCCTCTGGTGTGCACCTGGACAATTGTAATTATGAACTCCTAATTCAAAGCTACAAGAATGCTTTTATATGAGATGGGATGAT
>NW_015150938.1:465215-477097 GCF_000732505.1 Cyprinodon variegatus | reverse complement strand
CCTGGAGAAATCTAAATCTAAATTTAAGGTTCCAGTGGTACGTTGGTAGAGTATATAAGGCTGTATTTGGGGATAATGTAAACATCGAATTTAGTATTTGATGGAGGGTGACATTGATAACAAATTATCATTAATAGATGTGTTTTATTAGCCATTAGTGATCACCAGCATTTGTCAGTGCTTAATAAAACAGAACCATATCATGACAGAGGATATGTCAGATCCTATATTTTAATGTCGACAGTTTTTTAAATGCATTTTAGAAAAAGAACAGTCTATTGCTCTTAGTCCAAGAAATTCAAAGGGAATAGATCGGGATTTAACCAGACAAAAACCTATAGAGCATGTTGGTTGTTTTATTTCCTTCAGAATCAAATAATGCCTTTCCATCATTTTAATTTCACAATGGTTTGAGAAAATTTGTATTTGAAATTGACTCTTTTTATTCAGGATGTCTCTCCAATCTGGACTTTATACTTGAGACCCGTAATATTTTATGCAGTTTATGAAGTTCTAAATGAGCAACATCCACTGCAGCTGGAATGTTGTCTTTGTTTATATACTTTAAAGTAAAAAAAGATGTATGTATTATTGTTGAAATAACATTGTAATCATTCCTACTTGTAAGGCAGAAAGTTCTGTGTTGAGTTGCTCCATGTTAGATGTAATATATATATATATTATTATATGACGTTTTTATTTCATTTATTTATGTCACTTTATTTTTATTGATATCTGATAATGATTAACAGGTTAAATGAGGTGAGAGTTCAATTAAATAAGCACGTTATTTGTTTATATGACTTCAAACCATGTGTAGCAACTGGGATTCTCTCTCTTTCAGAGACTGAGAGAGTGTTTGTCTTGTCTTTTATTGACTCAGTCAGCTGCTGAAACTTTAAAACCGTGTCATTTGAATTGCTGTTGGTCTGAAAGACCACACAAGAGCATGAGTGACCGTCAGACAGCTGTTAGGACTGGGCAGTTCCATAGAGCTACTTCCCCCCAGTGTTTGAATCTGTATAGTTTAAGTCTATCCCAAAAAGATCACACAGAACATGCGGGTCTGACCTTCAGCTGACTGCTGCATGTATCTCAGCAAGCCTAATGCGTCTAAACATTAACTCAGAGACTCAGCACAGTTTAGTCTAATGGAGCTGACATCAATATGTGTGCATGTTGTGTATGTGCTCTTACTCACCTGTTGTGCAATACTTTTTGGAGCAGGCTAATTGCAGAGATGGTAAATATTTATTTAATGCATGTCAGCGGAAGAAAGCAGATGTTATAAATGAGCAATGCAAATAGAGGTGGAATGAAGACGCTTGCTTGGAGAAGACGACACCTGCAGCGCTGGCACAGCTACAGTATGTCTGGTTCCACTGAAGGCCGTAATGCACCTGCAGAGCTCCACCTGTGCTGCTGCTGTTGAACTAACACCGGGAGCTTCACTGCCACCTGCAGAATTTTGGAGGGGGTTTGCCTAAAACCCATGAAAACTGGCTCACAGTCTTGGAGCAGACATACCAGCAGCTGTTCTTTCACTCCATTATGCACACAGTTGAGGCTTTGTGCAGCTTGAAGAAAAGAGTTACTTGTCATAGCAGTGACGCAAAAATCTCCCCCTTTGAGTCAAAGTGTGAGGGAAGTTTTGGGTCAACTCACAGTTATGTGTGAAAACTGTCACGTACAGAACTGTAAATTACTCATGCTAGGTTGCTTTATGTCAGCTTTATCTGGATTGCTCACTGTGCCTCATGATCTGCAACCTCATTGATGAGATGAAATCAGTCTGAAGAACAACTTGCAAGATTATAGTTCGTTATCAGCTGTGTTGCCTTTCTTTCTTCACCACTCCCCAGCTAAATATTGTTATTAATACATACATAGAGAATTGATCAAGAAAGAAATGTGTGTTATAGTCTGCTAAAATTTCCACTTGACACCTTCCTCCAGTTTACCATGTCAGTCCATTAAAGTAACACCATTAGGATCTGTCCATGGCCACAGGAGGGCAGTATAAAAACACCAGTTGTGACTGCTTTACCCCCAAGTAACTTAGGTAGTCTCCCTCTCCCCAACACAGAGCCACATGTCCTCTGATGAAATGACCCACACCTACATGAATGACTGGCATTTGAAGTGACATCAGTTATAGCTGTGACCTTGTCTCCAATGCCCCAGCCGCACTCGCTGACCACACTGCGCTTCAAAAACAATCCCTATTGCTAACCTTTGCTGTTGTTTTTACATTTTGATAACCTTTCTTTTTTCCCCCCTTTTTTCCTTCTCAAATCAAGAAATGGTCAGATGGAAAATTGTTGCCTCTGGACTTCCCCAGAAAGTTAGCACCATCCTGTAATTTTTCTGGTCACATTAGGCTAAACAAAATGGGAGAAGAGGCAATGATTTTAAGAACTACTGTATGGATAAAATCTATGTGGACCATAGCTTTCATTCTGTGTGCAAAAATCCCCTGTGTTTGACCCTCTGACATTTTGCAACACCCAGACACTTCTAAGTCCACCGCTTGCTTAGCCCAGCAGCAGCTGCAGGGCAGAACAGTTTTTCTGAATGGAAACATCTGATAAGCCCTAATCTCACCTTGATAATTTATCGTACAAAGCCACCTATTCTTCCCCCCTTTGGGTCTTTTAAGTCTTGAAAAGCAACCATTGTTTGTTTTAGAAGACTATGCAATTGAAGAAAAAAGTATTTTTTCTAATATTTGTGGTTAGTTTAAAACTAGGGTTTAAAATGCACAAAAAGACAAAGAATGAATATGTGTCACTTTTATTGCTGTGATTTGTGGGGCCAAGGAAATATTGTAGAAGAATGACTTATTGTTGCTGAGTGTGGGAAACTGAAAAACTTTCACAGAGAGGAAAAAGAGGCAACCTGTCACAGTCTTTATATGCTGTATATGTATATTCATATGGTATAAATGAATACACATATATTTATGGGTCTTGTTTAGGAACATTAAATTTGGTGCAATAAAGATCCTGATTGCAACACCTATGGAAAGTTTTACTTTGTAGACATAAGACTGAAGTTGCACTAAGTATGTGTCAAATATTTGCTTTTGTCATACTTTCCACTTGTTTATCAAAATTTCTTATCCTCACGTACATCCACAAAGTCCCATTTACTCTGAAAAAGTTTAGACTTTCTTTTCAGTTTATTTTTCAACTATCTTCAGCTGGTAAGAATTAGTTTTATTAGTCTGAAGCTCCAAAATATGTAAAGAATCCGGATTGTGTCATGAAAGCAAGAACCTAGGACCCAGAATTCAGACAAGACAGAAAGTGGGAAAATTCAAACCGTTTTATTGAAATCATAAGCAGAGCTGCGGATCCGTAGCGGCTGCGCACCGCTCATCACTGGATACTCTGGTGGAGAGAAACAAAGGGTAAGTTAACATGATATCTGACGGAGGATGATTATCCATGTGAGTCACTTACCTGGTTTGACAGTTCAGTCCATCTCCATTGAATGCAGTAGAATTCAGCCGGAGAGCTGGCAAGATGTGGTGGGTGGAGCCCAGAGTGAACCAGATGCTGCAGTCCTAGAGGGCAGCAGGAGTCCGATCCAGAACAGGGAAACTGATCACAACAGGAAGGCTAATGCTACGTTCACACCGGACGCAGCAAGAGCAGCAAAATCGCGTCTGCTGCTTCATTTTTGCTGCTTGTACCAGTTAGTTCTGACACGCGGCTGAAGTAGCTTTGCTGCTCTGGCTGCGTGGTGCAAAAGTGGGTCTGACGGGCGTTGGGCGGAGCTTCACTATCCTTTCTCTGCCTTGCAGCTATATTTGCTGTGATCAGTGGGAATAAAGTAGTTTTAATATATTTTTAAGTAAGAAAATACACCTGAAAACTTCATCAGTGCAGTCAGTTCATCCAGATTACAATCCTGCCTTCCAATATTGTTTCTGTCGGAGCCGCTCAGAGCCCCACATACCGGCGGTGCGCCGACAGTAGGAATCCCTGCAGCCTCTGGCCGGGTAGCTTCCTCGCGGTTCACCGCGGCAGCTGGTAGGTGTTTTTCATCTAAACAATCCGATCTGCAGGCACCAGAATAATAAAAGCGAACATATTCTGCAGTTAGATTTCTGCATTTTAAGTTAATTTATGCGTCAATAAACTGTTTCAGAGGAGTGATCATAGCGCTCTGTATCATCAGCGCTGTGTCTCTCTCCCTGCCAGCTCCCAAATCAGCTTCTCTGATTGGTTGACGCGGCGCGTCGAGCAGCAAAAATAAAATTTTTCCATCTCGAGCAGCACCGCGGTTGCGGTGCGCCACGCGCGTCAGATGCTTAAACACGCCCGACGCGCTGCTTCAGCTGCTCACACGCGCTGCGCCTGTGGCTCAAAACGTGCTGCGGGACCTTTTGCTGCGCCTTGACGCGCGTCAACCATTGACTTTGCATGTAAACTCGCTGCTTCTGTCGCGCCAGCTGCATCCGGTGTGAACGCAGCATAAGAAGTTCAGGGGTCCGTAGCCTGGTCAGGGATACCGATAAGGACAGGAACAGGCTGGTCCGGAGTTCCAGAAGTCCACACAGTAGGACGACCAGATGGGAACAGGCAAGTTCAGCGTAAGAGAGGTGGAACAGGACAGGATATCATGAACTACGGTATGCCAAAAACTCGCTCTCTCCACTGAGCCAATACAGGAGACAGTTGAAGGTGTAGGGGTTTGTTTAGCAAGATATCTTGAAGGGCTGTGTTCCACTAGCAGCGGCAGTAACTGAAGAAGGTAAGTGTACAAATAGAGTTTGAGGTCCCTTGTTACTGCTGCCATAATGTCAGGCAGTCAATTAGTAAATTTTTGTCAATTAGTTTGTCAGGGGGAGTGGCGGCCTAGTGGTTAGGGCATAGGGCTTTGAATCCAAATCTTGTGAGTACAACCCCCAACTCACACAGACTGCTAGTCTGGTTCCCTGAGCAAGACCCTTAACCCCACACTGCTCCCCAAGGGGATGGGTTAAATGCAGGGAATTCATTTTGTTGCTCTGTACTTGTGACAGTGGAATGACAGTAAAGTTTAATTCTATTCTATAAAAGTAGTTTGAAGAGGGTTTAGTGAGAAAGTACACCTAATAATTCCTAACCTAATAAAGTCCATCAAGATTATGATCCAACTTTTAAATATTTTAATGTAGTCGAGCGGCAGAGTCCTACAGACAGTTTCCTTGGCTTGCTAAGCTAACCGGACAGTTGCACTGGGAGTCCCCTGTTACAGCTACCTTATCTGTTTGAAGCTGATAAAAGTAAATATAGTTTGTTCATTACGTATAATATGGGAATCCACTTCTAGTAACATAATATAAATTCTAATACTTTTGCTGAGGTGTTCTTTTTTAGCTTTCACAGACCACATCTCTTTTCTGTAATATCTCTGAGTTACTCTAGGAATATAGAAGCATGGTTTATACACATTTTTACTTCCCTACTAGGAACTCTTAATGTTCACATAGTTCTTTTTATTTCTAGTGGTTAGAGGTCGCTAGACAAGCACTAGCTTTAGTTCTATCATGGTTTTTGTCATGATCTTGGCACTGATGACTGGCCTGATTACACATTTCATTCAACTGCCTAGCTCCACCGAGTTCTCATTGTCACTCATCTGCTCCAACTCTTTCAGCCTGTCTCTGCCTAAATCTCTTCCTTACTGAGTCAGATATTCTTCTCCCTCCATTAGTGATATAGTACATGTAGTATGTGTAGTATTTGTGTAGATTTTGAGGTAAGGGTGTCAGAGCAAGGGTTTTGGCTCAGGATTGTTGAACATCTAGGAATACGACAAGGCCCAGTAGCTAACAGCTTGGAAACACCAAGACTATGATCATGGCAATGTAACATTCCTCCAGCGGGTCTCGAGCGGCCAAGGTCCTTGGATGGCTGGGTTACAGTAAGTAGAAAGCATAGTCTAAGATCCCAGCTCAGATGCAGAACAGGCATCATAAAATCCTACCTGAAACTGAGGGCTAAGGAGAGGGTTACATACAGTAAGATTTATTTTCAACTTAATCACCTGGTTACGCTGATTGCAGGTCACAAAAATGGGTCTTAATTTGGTGTGCAAGTTTTCAAAAACAATATCAGATTCTATAATTTCTCTTGCCCCCTCTCCGATCTGACCAGTGATGACATGTTTAGCCACATGTTGATGTTCAACTGCTGGTTGTTTAGGTGCTGTTTTGAAAACAATGTAGGCTATATTGATAATTGAAAAACTTTATGGGGAGATCCTGGTCTGATTCAAAAAGCTTGGATGATGCAGTTCTTCTTTCTATTATTTTTGCTGAATGTATTAGTCCTCTAAAACTTTGATAGAGATTTGGTGACTGTGGAGATAATATAAGTACAGTGAATTCATTATCCAAAAACAAGCCTGAGGTTATTCATGCTTTATGACATGACCTGTTATCTTGCTGGAAGTAGATATCATATAATGGGTATGAGGTGGTTATAAACGGGTGGATGTGGTCAGCAACAATACTAAGGTAGGTTGTGCATTGGCACAATGCTCAATTGGTATAAGGTCTGTCAACAAAATATCCCCCACACCATTACAGTTAATACAATGGCAGCATTCCATGATGTTGCTGTCATATGGATGGTATGGATTCCCAACTATCCATATGTTGCAGCAGAAATCAAGACTCATCAGACCAAGAAACATTTTTGGCAATCTTCTTTTGTCAAATTTTGATGACCCTTTGCAAATTCTAACCTTGGTTTCCTGTTTTGAGCTGACAGAATTGGCCACTGGTGTGGTCTTTTGCTGCTGTTGCCCAATGCGCTTCAAGGTTCAATGGGTTGGGCATTCAGAGACGCTCATCTGCATACCTTAGTTTTAAGAGTAGTAATCATCTTCCTATCAGCCAAAACCAGTCTGACCTATGGCATTAGCCAGACAATTGCAACCACAGAAATGTGGGCATAAATGCATCTATTTCAAACCATCTCTGTAAACCTTAGATATGGTGATCTGTGAAAATCCAAGTAGATCAGCAGTTTCTGAAGTACTCTGACCAGTCCATCTGGTACCAGCAACCCATTATGTTGCTTGTTTTGGACTGCAGCAAATCATCGTAACCATTTCTACATGCCTAAATGCATAGAGTTGCTGCCAGGTGATTGGCTTGTTATATATTTTTGTTACCAATCAGTTGTACCTAATAAAATGGCCAGTAAGTATATGTTGTCTTACAGAAACCTAGATGCAGCAGGAGGTTTATGTTAGCATTCTTTAACACATAAGACTAGGGCATTGGAGAGAAAAGAAATATTTAGGCTAGAAAAACTGCCTACTGCTGTACAATGTGATAATTTTTGAACAAGAGCAGCTTATGTTTCTTCATTAAAAGAGAGGAATGAGAATTACTCCTTTTTTTTTTTTATAAAGTTGCCAAACTCACAGAGTGATAGCCATAATTACCTTTTACAAGAATCTTCCTGCAAGAGGTTCCTATGTTGAGAGGCCTACAAACAGCAAACAGGCAAACAGCGGAATTTTGAGGCTCACTGTAGCCTGGCCTAACTTTAGCCCACCTGCAGCAGCTTTTGCCGTGTGTGAAGAACCCCTGTCTCCTCTCCCGTGCAATGAACTACCTGTTGTAGTACATAAGGCAGACACCCTGTCCACTTTAGGGGCTAGGCTTTTTAAACTCTCTTTTTAAAGTGAAAGGAGTTAATAAACTGCATGACTCTAAAGCTGAACATCTATCATTATTTATAATTTGAGACAACAAAAAACTATTTTTTTGCAGTTTGTTTTTTCACAGGCATATTTAAATCAATGCTCTAGGGACTTTTGAGTAATGGAAAAAGCAGACTATAATTCCCTGGGATTTGTATTACCCTTGTAAGACAAATTATTGGGTTTATATCCGGTGGCTTCCAGTAAAAAAGGGGCTATAATGCCCTTTTATATTCATCTGGATGGTTATCTAACCAATGAACTGGACTGGAGTCATAAAATGGATGCCTTTGCAGGAAAGGTCAAAGAAGACTCTACTTTTTGAGGAGAGCAGGGGCTTTTGGAGAGTAGGAAGCAATCCCAAAACCTTCTTATGTTGCATCAAACATCTTCTATGGTGTGGTATGTTGGAGCACCAGCTTCTCTGTAGCTTAGAGGAAGTAACTGGATAGGTTCACCAGGAGGACAAGCACTGTCCTAGGATGCCCCCTGGCCCCAGTTCAGGTGGTTGGACATAAAAGGACTGGCTAAAAAAAAAAAAAAAACATCACTGTTTCAGTCTGAAGAACTGTTGCAGAGTTAGAAAGCTGTTTCAGTGACTCACTGCAGCATCCTAGGCAGTACAACCACAAATCCTCTGAACTGCTGTAAAACTATAATTTCTGTCGCCTTCAACAAATTAAGCAAAAGTAAAACAAAAATGCTACTGGATCCAAAGTTAACCGATGTGTTCAAGAATCATTTACAATGTTTCATATTTATAAGTCCATTTTCAAACTTTTTAGCTTTCTATTAGTCTTTGTATCTATATAACATTTTTTTTGTTTTGTTGCATCATTTTCTGAAAAAGCTGCTGTCTTTATTTTTTTTTTGATTGAAAAATTGCATTTTCAACCTCTATTGACAATCAAGCAGCGTCTCTTTCCATCTCTGTAGGTTAAATATCTTCTGCTGAACAGGTGAACTTTTTAATGAACTTTTTATTCATATCATTTAATGTAGTGCATAAGTCTGGTGGAGTCTTTTATTTATAGATTTTTTTTGCCACGATCCCTCCAAAAATATCCCCTTGGTAAGACAATAAATATAATAATATTCTATTTCTGCAAAAAATAAATAAATAAATAAAAAATAGGAAAAGCAAAGAAGAAATAGGCGAGGATACTGTCTATAAATTTTTTTTTCAAATGTTCACACATGCTCATGAGTGCTCCCTTTTATTTCAAACAACTCCAGCGTTACAGAAAACCCCTTATGCTAGTGAGTTTTGCAGTAATTGCAAAAAGCAGAGTATATGTAAATGGAAGCAGCTGACACTCTCATGTTTCAATGACTAAATAGTTTCAGCTTTACCTGCAATAGTTTACCTTAAGATTTAGTTGCTATGAGCTTCATTTTGAGAAGGCCAACTGTTAAGTTAGTAAACTTTATATCACGGAAACATTTCCTCTGATCATAAATAAATCAGTTTAAGCTGAATGCTGAAGCTTAAATGCTGATATGTATGTTAAAGTCTTCAGTTATTGCTATTATTATCTTTGTGTGGGCATTCTTGTAGCTTAATATGTTCTAATGTCAATTTTCTGTCATTATTTTAACCATTTCTTTGGTCATCTTTTTAATTCCTCATTTTAGTTTGAATATTAGTTTTGACTAGTTCCAATAATATGTACTTCCCGCTCCACATCACAGACAAGGACTAATAATAGCTTTGGAAAACTTGACTGCAAACCATTCATTAGTTTGCTTAAACCCCCCTGGGTACATGTTTGATATCCTGTTTTACTAAGCCTTTCAAAGTCGACTCATCGTTTTATCATGCCACTTCTGACAATCAGGCTCTTCTTCAGGAGTACTTTTACTCGTACCCGTGGTTTGGGACTGGGTCGCGGGGGCAGCAATCTCTGGGAATAGAACTGGGAAAAAGCATTTTTTATCAAAGCCCTCCTAAGCATTCTGGCACCTTGTTTGAAGGAAATACTGCAATAATGTGCAGTCCACCTTATATGAACGTCTAGAATAATCATTTGATTTCATCCATAAATTTTAGTTACTTAAACCCTTGATTAACAAAAACTAAAGTTTCATGGTTAACATGACCTTAAATCAATATCACGATAAATTGGGCAGTTTTACCTCGATAACGATAAATGTTCTGGCTCCTCTGACAATAATTGCATGTGCAGGAAATGCAACTGATAATATTTTTAATTTATTGATTGACCAAATAACATTACATATTACTTTCAGTTAATTATAAAACTGTTGTAACCATCCATGATTAAACAATTAACAATGTCTCATTGAACAGGAGAAGAATGTTAACTTTCTTGCAAACATTTTTGTGCAAAGGTAATGGAGCCTTTTGCACATCTTGATGTGGGTAGTGCCGATAGTACTCAACATCTCTGGTGTAGTTTTGTGCCACGACCTGATGGTGCAATGAGAACAATGTGAATCATTGAAACTCACAAACCTGTGCTTAAAACCTTACTGCGGCATGGTCAACTCTGGCAATGAGCGCTAAGCTTAATCTCTGCTTTCACTCGGCTTCACAGGATTAACTGATGTAATTTGATTTACGGATGTTTCCACTGGGCTCATCCTCCATTCTCTTTGTTTACGCTTCTGATTGCATGGGTGGTGTCACATTATTACACACATGCCGCAATGTCTTACAGCAGCCACCATTGCACACAGGTGAAACAGTAAAATTAAGTTCTTTTATTTACTCACTCGCTGTTTATTGGAGTGAATGTTGGTATATATTCATATTCAGTTTATTGCTCAGGCCTACTCCAGAGAAAGGCATCCAGGGGGGCATCCGAAAAAGGTTACCTGAGTCTCTTCCAGATGCCCAGCTGCTCACCCTGTCTCTAAGGGTGTCCCCAGCCACCCTGCAGAGAGGGCTTATTTCTGCCGCTTGTATCTGGAATCTTGTTGTTTTATTCAGATTTTATGTTCAAAGGTGAGGTTAGGAACGTAGACCGACCAATTAAAGGTAGAAGGGATGATCTTTTATTTACAGGTAGATCATCTAAATAAGTGGTCCTCCAATTGTCAATCATTCTGGTAATGATTGATATTCTGATAATGATTTGCTTATAGATTGACAATCTACGTGAGGCCGTCTTACGTGCTCGTCTCATTAGCATCGTTGTATATGCGAACTTTCAAAAGTTGTGTTGTGAGCTACGGTTTTAGACAGTCATTGAAGCTCACCTTTCTCATGGCTGTTAGGAATCCAGTTTGTGTGGCCTGTTTATGTGTTTTCCTTTTCCCCCACCAGAAGGTGCCCTGTTTTCGCTGTCCCTACCTGCACACCTGCCGCTCATTGGATCATTATCTGGAGGAGTATTTGAGCAGTGGACTGTCACTACCTCGACGACAGAGTGTTTGGCAGTTTTGGGTACTCTAGCCAAGCTGAGTTTAGCTGAGTCTAACTTAGCTTTGTTTCTCTGAGTCTAACAAGTTTTTGTCTTTGCTCCCCGGGAAGAAGCTTTCTTGTGTTACTGGATTCCTGGACCTTCTCTCCCCAGGTATGAAAAACCTAGTTACACTGAGCAGGGGAAAACCTCCATATGTTCCGTTCAAGTACCCATCGGATATCCGAGTGACAGTCCGCTCCATTACTCCTCTGGGTCCAACGCTTGTCAACCTGTCCACCCTCCAACGTGTGCACTATTCTCTGGATTTACCACACAGTCTGGATTCAAGGACTAACAAGGCCCCCCTCAAACGTGAGTCCCAAACCTGCAAATTCTAAGAGCTTCCAAGATTCCCACGGTACCTGAGCTGACCACTGAACTTCCCTTCTCACTTCCAGTTCTGGCTCACCAGCTCACCGAGTTCCAGATCCAACTTCTGTTTTACTCCTTCAATAAACCTGTTAAACTTTTGCCGTGCTCTCACAGTGGTTTCTCTGCATGTGGGTCAGATTTGTTAAAACGATCATGACAATGGCGGTTCTTTGAAAGGGTCGTAAGAGAAAAAGTGTCTATGAAGTGTATGAGAAGAAAAGAAAGGCCTCAGAAGAGGCAAATATATCCCGAAATGCTTTGCGTGGAGCTCTCCCCGCAAAGCATTATGGGATTTACTGTCACAGTGGCCCACTGTCGCCATAGGCTGTCACTACCCGACAGCCGCGACTAATAACAAAGATGGCGCAGGCA
>NW_015150938.1:453096-464298 GCF_000732505.1 Cyprinodon variegatus | reverse complement strand
CTGCTAAGTAAAAAGGTCCTCACAATGTAACAGTGAATATTAGACACTGTTTTTTTTTTTTTTATGTAAGAGGAAAAATGTAAATGGAAAAAATCAGAGCTTAAAATAAAACTCAAGATTTGTACTTTTTTATGTTGTGTAATTTTCTTTTTCTTCGAATTGATATTATAAAACTGGTATCGAAAAAAGTATCGTTCAGGAACCGGTATCGAAGTGAAGGTATCGGTATTGGTACTGGAACCGAAAATTTTTGAACAATACCTAGCCCTAAGGAGGAGTTACATTACCAATGGGGAGCAAAAAGTAATGATAATCTGTCTGAACAGTAAGTTAACTGAGTTCACCATAAACTCTACTATATAGTCCTCGCTCTATATAGCGATTCAGGGATTTAGGGGTTAGGGTGAACGTTTGGGCACAGTAAGCTTGTATGAGCTATGAGAACAGCAACTTTAAACAGAGCGTACATGAGGAGAAATGGGCTAGCGCATGCTCTCGCACACGTTTGATAGGCGTTCCTTCTCAGGAGCGGGTACAGGGTTGTGCACAAGCATTTTTTATAAGGTGGAGAGGGCGCAAAAAATTTGCGAAAAATCCTCCACAATACCTTTGATCAAGAACTTTGCCTTTTTGCATGTCTTCACCACAACAGGCCGGCGCAGCATCCGCATTATATTATATAGGTGTGTTGAGCAAAATATGAGATCTCTTGCACAACCAAAAAAAAAACATGATATCATGACATAGACCTAAGCTAACAAAGCTTAGGTCTAGCTGTCACTAGCTGTCACACTGCCGATTTGGTTCTAAAAGATCCACTTTCCACTTTCTCTGATCACTACTCACTGATCAGAGAAAGTAGACATATTGTTTACTGGATAGGAGCAGTCCAGACCAGATAGGTGTCTCCTGGTGGGGGCGGGTAATGACAGCTCTAAGACTGGTGATGGCCACTAGTTTTTCTAGGGCAGGGAGGGGCTGCTGTTCTGAGAGCAGAATTCACAAGGATTACTCAAACATGTGTGACCCAAGCAAAATCGTACCACTTTGGGTATGATTTCCAATATTACATTGATTTTGCAAGTTATAGGCCTTTAAAGTAAGCAGGATGAAGGAAAACTTGGCAGGGTTTTCACTTTCTGAGGTCAGATTTACCTATCTCTGCTTATATACCTTAGCATACATGTAAATGAGGATGTCATCGCTTAAGGTTTATAGGATCTAAATTTAGAAGTTTTTTCTTACCAAAATATGATTAAACATTTCTGTAACTTTAAAGGAAAACATATAAAACCCTGCAAGAATTGAAGGCCCCTTGCATTTAGTCAGCATGCATGTTGTACAATCGCTGACTGCTTCCACAAATTCCATGAACTTTGGATCTTTAGTTTGGCTCAGTGACAACTTTGAAAATTATTCATCAGAACCCATTCTTCAGGGCAAACAATCCTTTCTGGCATGAACATGCATCTATTCCACTTTCACAAATATTTACAATTTGAGGTTTCACTTTTTTTACTTGAAGCAGAAAGTAGTGAACGACTCAATTGATTTTTTTATTGAGTTAGTGTGAAAGGCCATAAATTTAGCGCTGTGTTGAATTTACCAAATTTATTAAGTCTTTTAAAGCCTTTTGCTTGCAGCTAATTTCAGTACTTGATTTCAGCATATGCAGAATACCTGAGGTGATGAGAATGAGGCTCTGGCCTTGGATGTGTGTGTGTGGGCCCCATGAACAGCTGACAGGGCTGCCACATTTATGTTACAAAGGCAAAAAGGATTTCAGAGAAGCCATAGAGAACGACTGTTGGTTAGCTTGTAAAAAACTACCAACCCATTTCATGACTAAGAACATAAAAGTCTGGTCTTTGGTTTGTGATAGATCTGCAGATCTGGATTGAGGATGTTGTTATACTAAATCTTGAAGTGTTTATTTATTTGCAAAACAATGATGGCACCCTCATAATATGATGATAATAATAATATGATAAGCCTGAAATTGTCATGTATGTGAGTAACTTTGTCAATTAGTCATATAAAAGGTTCATATGCTACATATAAGCTTAACTACTACAGACAGAAGCTGAAGGTAATCTGTAAAAAAGAACAAATCCACAACCAAATAAAGAAATAATATACTTTATGACATTTAGATCTTCCCTGCTGCTGTTACTAATGCATTATAGATGCCAGGAATGAGGATGACTGTTTAAACTTTACAGCCTGAGCCAACTCCATTACTGGGAACCTGATGGGTATTTTAGACAGCTGCTCTCAGCACTGCAGAATGTAGATAAACACATGCCATTTAGGTTCTCTTTTATAATGCTATAGTCAACAACCCTTCCCTGGCAATACTGCCCTGCTCTTTTACAATCCTAAGTCACAATTACGGTATCTCTAATTGCTGGTTTACCTCACTGTATGTGTGTGAGTTTAAATGTCTGTGCTTCTGCTCTGCCTTACCAATGTAAGGAAGTGGAAGAGCTCTGTTGAGGTAGCTGGGAGTTAGAAGAAATCCCTGAGGTGCAGCCATCAAGCTTGAAAGTGTATTTCAACTAGCTATGTCTGAAATAGTATGGCTATTGATGGCTGTGTGCATGAAAAAAAATCAATACCAAAGGAGAAAATTATACAAGGGAAATGAGGCCAGTTTGCAGATTTTGCTTAGTCACTGGCATGCTTTCTAAGAAAAACTGCCTCCTTGCTTATTCTCAATTTAGATCCTGCAGCTATGGAGATATATTTGGCCCATGCTGTGCCACCCTGCCCTGTCTTCCTTTGTAACAGGCCATTTTCCTCTGCCTCCCAAAGGGACGGAGACATAGCTTCTTACAGTGGTGCAGGCAGAATATGTGCACACATTGATTAAGTTTAAATCAGCTCAGCTCAAAAAGAAACAATGTATATGATAATTTTTTGATTGACCATTAAATCAGACCCAATGACGATGCTAATTGTTAATTTGTGTATAGTTATTTTTTTTTACAATCCACCACCACAACTCATCAAGCAAAATGTTTATGCTTAATTATTACAAGGTATAGTTATTCAGATTTTATAACTCAATTGATCGGCTGCATATACTGTAATTGAACTTTATTGAGCTCACATTGGATAAATTTACCTCTGCATTTAACCCGTCTCCTTGGGGAGCAGCGGTCGTCCGTCGTGGGGAGCAATCGGGGTTAGGGTTTTGTTCAGAGACCCATAGTGGCAGTCTGAGAGTGATGCTCAAACTCAGAACCTCAGGATTCCAAGCTTTATGCCCTAACCACTAGGCCGCCACTCCCCTTCACGGTGGTGCAACTGTTGTGCTGTTGCCTTGCATCAAGAGGGACCAGGGTTTGAGTCCTTGTCCATGGTCTTTTTTCATGTGTGAAAGGTTGTGTCTCTATGTTACCCTGTGATGGACTGGTGACCTGTCAAGGGTGTACTGTGCTTTTCATCCATAAACTGCTGTATATATGCACCAGCGTCACTGTGACCCTGACGGAGTAAGAAGATGGATGGATGACCTCATGTTCTCAGTTTTCTTTGTCTTTCAGGAATTTTGTTTATTTGGCTTAATTCGTAGAAGAAAGTAACCCACAGTATGTTGCTACTGCCACTGTATAAGGGTTTGTATAGTTAGGGTGATGTATATACTGTACATATTCTAGTCCTTTCAAAGATTTTCATCA
Organism: Cyprinodon variegatus; assembly: GCF_000732505.1. Taxonomy (NCBI): domain Eukaryota; kingdom Metazoa; phylum Chordata; class Actinopteri; order Cyprinodontiformes; family Cyprinodontidae; genus Cyprinodon; species Cyprinodon variegatus. The sequence continues at coordinate 460,615 of NW_015150938.1, read as the reverse complement.
GACTTAAAGATTCATGTCCGATGTTTGTTAGGATCTTTCAGGCCTGGCTTCAGGTCTGTCCATTTTTCCATGAATCGTTGAACAGATGCAGTTTAGGTTGTGTTTTAATCACACGGTTTTGATTTATATTTTCAGAAACTAGAAAAGGGTTAGCTTTCAGATGATGTATCACATATATAACTTGGTGTTACAGTTCCTTGGGTGTTTGCTTTTCCATTTGGGTATGTAAAAAGGTGGGGATTACTTAAAATTTGGTGGGTGTTAAGAGGTGCAAGGATTCTCTCTACTCAAAAGAGTAGAGCTTTAATAAGATTTTATAAGCTTTTGTTACAGTTAAGGCAATTGCATGCTTGATCATTGAAATACAATAATAATAATTGAACTTTGTTGATCTCACGCTGGAGAAATTAATCTCTGCATTTAACCCATCCCCATGGGGAGCAGTGGGCTGCCATTGTGCGGTGCCCGGGGAGCAGTGTGGGGTTGAGGGTCTTGCTCAGGGACCCAGTGTGGCAGTCTGTGAGAGTGGGGATTAAACTCTGGATTCCAAGCACCACGCCATAACAACTAGGCTGCCAAATATGGCTTTCTTTTCAATGATTCCTCTTCTCTCTCTAAGATTTTAACTCTCTGACTTCAAAAAGCCTACATGGGTTTCATTATATAATCGTGTAATAAAATATATCTTATTATGTTTACATTTAGCAAATAAAATGCCAAAAAACATTTAAATTTATTGCACAGTGCATGTTCTGCAGATTTGCTTATAGCTGCTGTGGTGTGGCTCATCTCTGCACAGAAAGAGTGTCTCTAAAGCTTTATGGCAAACTCTTTTGCAGCCCGATCTGCAGCATTGACAGTATTTCTTCACAAGTGGTGAGACTTTAAACGAAGAGGCCGCCAAAAAAATCAAAGCGTTTACAACTGTCATATGAATAAATAAACCGGCATGCAGCGAAGCGTTCCCCACATTTCCCTCTCATGTTTTACCTCTAAAAGCACTTTGTTGTGCGTCCAAGTCTTCAATTTATTACATACAAGTTGGGACCTATAGAATAGCCCACTGTCGCCCTGGGGAAAACGCTTGGTTTGTTGTTGGGTTCTGATTGGGAGGCCAGTTGAGAACACATGCCATACTGAGAACACTGCAGGACCAGAGGATCTGGTGACAGCGTCCTCTTGGCTTACAGAGATTCAGTGCTAAAATGAGACACGCGTTAGTTGGGGGGACAGTTGGAGGAAAGGGAGTTCTGAATGGCTGAGGGAAAATGATGGATTGGCAGTTAGGAAAAAGAAGAGTGTTGGCGCTGATTTAAACTGAGAAAGCTCCTTCTCACTACTATCTCCAAAATTAGGCCACCAGTGTTCTTGAATACAAGAAATGGCATTGCTTATCAGGCATTTGGACACTACTTGAAGTGAAATACTGTAACATCAGAGCTCACCTGGTTCCGACAGATATTGGTTTCATTCACACCATCTGACTGAAGCATGTTATGACTAAAAATAACATAAAGTTCCTCTGAATAGGATTTACGTCTATGCATGCATAGTCTTATATAAACCATTTTAGGGACTAGTAAGATGTGGCCCCACCAAAGAAGTCACAATCTATTGCAGAGACAAAACAAACTTATACAAAACACACACTTAGAAACAGCCAATGGAGGCCCAATTTCAAACTCTCCTTTATGCTCTACCCCTTAACTATTGAGTGCCACTTCCAATGAAGTCACACTCACAGCTTGATTGCAGGTGGGGAATATAGATGAGAATGGGACACCCTATACCCTCCCACGGAAAAGAACCGTTTCTATGGCAACACAGTGCATGCCTGTATCTCTGTGGCGCAAGGTAACATGACATTTCTTTTTTGGAATCAATTACTACTTTTTTCTTTTTCCTAACTTGAGATTTTCTGTCATTGTGAAGAAGATGCAGCAAACCGGTGGAATTTACATTTGAAAGCAGGTGTTTCATCCGGCATTAGTTCATAATGACATCTGTTGCTAAATTCAAGAGAGCCTGCTCTGAGGCAAATTTACTATTTAAAGCTACAGTGTGTAATAATTACTAAGTGTTGAGTTTATTTACCATACAATGCACGCGCATATGTTTAAATAGGACGACATACCTGTAACAGAAATCTGTTCATTGATTTATTGGTTTTTAAGTTGTAAAATTGTTTAAAGCCACAATCAATACATTAGACAGAAATAAATCTTCAAATTACATTTCTCTGTGTCCAGTTTTTTTTTATATAAAACCCAATTGTTAAAGTTAATATCCTTGAAAACATTCAGATTTATCAATATGTATGCTTGATATATATGGTTTTATATTTGTAAGCAATTTCATATTTTTCTTTAAAAAAATCTATTAAAACAGATCTCAAAAGGTCAAGATTAAACCTTCTTAAACTTTCCCTGAATTTAATAAATATTTAATTTAGTCTTTGAAGTCTGTGTGAGTGGGTGCTCTTATCTGTCTGTCCTTGAGTCTGACATACCTGGTTAAACCTGCGAACAGTCAGTATAGAAAGAGTTATGTTTGAAACAGTGGTGCATCTTAGATATGGTGTTTCTGCCACCCTACCCAAATTAAATCACATAGCTGAGTGGAGAAGATTCACTGGGCTAACCAGCCAAATCTTCAGTTGTCTCTGCCAGGAGCCACATCGACAGTGTGACAGGAGTATCATGGCTCAGTGAAGATGCCAAGCTTTTTCTAGGACTAGTAAGCTTATGAGAATCAATCTGAAGAGCCTTCACCTAGTGAAACTGAGATGATACAATTCAACGCAGACTCAAAAGCTGTGAATAGCAGGAGCAGTTCCAGTCCTGCCAGAGGGAGTCTTTCCCAGGGAGAGGTCCTTTGTCCCCTGGCAGTAGGTGGAGTTGGGGTGGTGACAGGAGCTTGTGGAACTAGGAAAGTACTGGTTTATAATAGAGAGGACATATAATAGTAGCTCTGAAGGCTTTACAGTGGTTGGATTTGGATGATTTTAAGGTTTGTAGATAAGCTGGACAAGAAGAGGGATTCTCTTTGACAAATTGCTGACAAGTTGAAGTTACAATGCCTTTCAACAAGATTCATGTACCTTTGAATTTAGCACACTTTGTCATGTTACCACCAAAATGTATATGGATTTTATAGGGGCTTTATGTGGTTCACAAACACAAAGTAGCGCATACATAAAGAGTAGAGGGTAAACATGTGGTGGTCAAAATACTTTTTTACAAAGAGAAAGATTAAAACTGTGCCACTTTGCATTCAAAACCTTAATTCCTAAATAAAATCCATGGCAATGAAATGTCTTAAGAGATCAACTAATTAGTAAATAGAGCCCATGATTCTTATTTTCATTTCTTTGTTAATTTGTTTAGATATAAATCAAGCTTTTCTTGGAAGAATAAAAAAAAGATACAGTGCTCACAATATCTCCTCCGCTCTGACTGAGTTCATGCAATGCTGTAAATAAAATATTTGACGTCATGGAACCTTTTTTTGTCAGGTTAAAGCGGCAGGTTTTTTTTTTTTTTTTGCATTTATAGCTGCCTGTCTTAATGCTAACATGCACTGAAATCAGTACCTTGTTGGTTTTATTTAACTTGTAATAGATTTATTATAATGTTAGCGAACCTCTGAAGCTTTCAGTGCTTTATAACCACTGATATCGACTCTGGAAATAAGGTTTTTTGAGTAAATATTAACTTAGTTGCTCAGAAACTATGTTTGCCAGTAAAGGGTCCTGCTAATGTCTGCCAGTGGTTTTATTGTGGGCTCAATAAAAAAAAGGAAATCAATAAGGCAGATGGAACTTATCCAAACTGCTGCTGCCACAAAATAGTATTGTTCAGAACTGTCCTCCTCCTTGTATATTTATTGATTTAAAAAAAAAGTTATCTCAACGAAAGAAACAAATGCTTCATGAGAAAAATACATTACAATCTGAAAAACACACACGAAGAGAAAAGACAATTAGGAGAAATTTATTGATACAATTACTTGTCTTTGGCACCCCCTTTGGCACAGAACTCGGCAGGAAACAGTGCTTTTGATAGATATGCATGAACAGGAGCAAAGACTAGGGCTGTTTCCCGCCAGGCATGAAACTGGTGGTGGAGTGGAGATAGATGAAGTTGGTCAGTCTGTAGACTGCTGGTTAGCGAGACGGTATGCTGAGCTTTAAGGGGAGATCCAGTGGACTGCGTGAGCTCATACTAGAGCTTTACTCAGAGACCTGGAAGATGGAAGTCCAGTGTGCATAACACAGGTTGAGAGAACCTGCACATGATGAGCAAGCATGGAGCGACAGTGGAGAGGAAAAACTCCCTGTTGGGAAGAAACCTCTGGCAGAACCAGGCTCAACATGGTGGTCTCAACGCAGTAAGAGTTCGGGAGGAATGACACTCTGATTAAGCTTTAGCTACGATGGTGGTGGAGGGGCTAGAGGTGGGTTGAAACGGTGTCATATGAATGAAGTCACACAGCGCACCTGCCGCCTGTGCACAGGAGCAGACAGGTGTGTATCGGAGGCCTTTTAAGATGAGCTTTGGTTGCCGATTGTCTTTTGTGGAGGAGGTGTGGTTCAAAGCTGATTGGCTGTGTCGCAGGTGGATGTAGGAGAGTTTCTTCAGTTGAACTTCCACCTAGGCTCCATTTCATAAGATCATGTGTGAGCTATTGAAATCCTTGTTCCCTTAGGGTTCTCAAGACCTTACCTATACAAATGGAGGGAATATCAATGCTCCTCAGCTTTAGAGCAAACTCTGTTTGTAGAAACAGTTGGTTCCTTTAAATCTAGATTAACAATGTCAATGATCACTGCAGGTTTCCCATATACCTCCAAATTACTTTATCAATTTTTTTCCATTGTGTGTTAGTTATTAGTTTATTTCAAAGCAATCCTTTACTGTTTCTTTGTGATGCTTATATTTTATTTTTCTCACATGTTCTCTTTCCAGTCTTGAATGTATTTTCTTTACATCTTTTCCTTTAATAGAAAACCTTCAATTACATTGTGTTTTAATAGTGTCATATAAACACCTTCTATAATTCAATTACTTTGTCTTTTGCAGATATGAAAACAGCTAAAGTGGCCATTTCTGGATGACTTGGTTTGAATTTGCAACCCGCAAAACTCAAGATGATTCAGTGGGTAACATCAACATACCAGCCTCTTTAAGAAAAAAATAGATGTTTTCTTCTTTAACCACCTTGGTTTTGTATACCATCCAAATTTAAATAATTATGTTTTTTGGTTTTCTCTTATACAATTCCAAACATAAATACAGAGAGAATCAGAAGTTTTTTTCACTCCTAGGGTCCCTGTACAGTCAGTGGATATGATAGCACACCCGCCTTCCCAGCCATAATTTTTTTTTGCTGTAAAAAAGATAAAAGATTTTATATTATATATAAAAAAATGTAAAACAATTACTCTTTCCAATTTAAAGCTTTGCAGCTTTGAAATCTAAGGTGTAGGACATGCGAGTGAAAATGTGCAACAGTCTTAATCAACTCACGTTGCAAGTATTATTCTAGTGAAAGTTACAGATAAATCTGGACAAATGTTTTTGAGCTTAAAAAATCTGACCTGATGATGGTCTAGGCTCTCCGTAGAGATTGCTCTCTGCAGAAATTTACGCGATCAATTTTATTGTGCCATCAAATTATATCCCGTAAAGATTATTCTATTGTTGTTACAACAAAACTGACGTAAAAGTCATCTCAGTGCAAAGAATCACAACAAGTCCAATGCTCACTCACTCACTGTCAGAGAAAGCATAGAAAACTGTGCTGCATGATTTAAGTTGGCGGCATTTCCCTCCCGGTCCAGTAGAGTAAAATCTAGAACCCCCCATACAGTATTGGGGTGCTAGATTTTGTACAATGCCACCCTTCTTCCGCTACTGTTCCATAGATTTGCCCTAACTGTTATGGCTGCTTCCCTTTGGAGGAATATGGTGATGTATTTTAGTCATATACTTATTGTCCTGACAAGAGATTGTATGTCATGATAAAGATTTAGTGGGAACTATGAAAAACAACAAAAAACAACAACATGGATTTAAACAGATGGATTTACATTCATTCTTGCAATTGTGAGACTACAACTGACACCTCTTCAATTTCCAGTCAACCTGAAAATAGCTTATGTGTCACTCCTGTATCAAACACAAACTGGTGAAAATTTGTAAAGATTATAAAACAATGTGCTATCTTGCAGAGAACACATTATAGGTTATCCAAAAATGAACAAAAACATAGGAAAATGACAAAGATGCAGGCATTTGAACTCTGATCCACGGTGTAGGGGGCAGAATCTATAAATAAATCAACTATCTGTCTTTTTCTCTGCAAATTTAGTCCTTTAGGAGGAGTTACAAAATGAGTTTTATTTGAAAGAGAGCCATAAAAATGTCAAACATGTTGGCAAAGCAACAAACATATGGAGGAAACTGCTTTGATGAGGCTAACATTTTGGCCTACATACAAAGTGATCTGCGTAATGAGGAAAACTGGCTAAGTACCACATCTTCACTGTTGTGTCAGCACCATGCCGTTTAGAGGCTTTTGTTAAGTAGGGAGGCTGATCACTGCTCATAATAAGTTGGATAAAGTTAAATACAGTAAAATCCTTTGAGAGAACCTGTTAGAGACTTGAAAAAAAATGCAAAAAGCCTAAAAAGAACAGGGACTAGCACGAGCTAAACTCAGCCAGAGTAACAATAAAATATTGAATCAAAATATAAATGCGTTAGAATGGCTTAGTCAAAGTTCAGACATTAATCTGAGAGTGAATCTGTAGTCAGACTTGAAAGTAGTTTCATAAAAATGCGCAAAGTTAATCTGACTGAGCTAGACATTTTTACAGAAGAAAGCTGATGGGTGTCAATCACTAACTTTTAGCTAGAAACAACAACACTGTAGTAGAAACTAGGGCTGGGCGATATAGAAAAAAAGCTTATCGATAAAAAAAAGCATATTGATCGATATCAATAATTATTGAAAAGATTTGAAACCATATTTTATGTGCATCTCTGCCTGTACTTTTGCTAAATGATTTGATTTTAGTAAAGAACACAAACACAGACTTCCAATTAAATATTTATTTAACCAACTTTTTTAACCATAACAGAATTGTTTTAAAGAAAAATAACTTAAGAGACCTAAGTTATGTTATTAAATACTGACAAAGAATAAACTAAAGTGACCAGAAAAGTGACCAAAATAAATATAACAAATAAATAAATGGACCCCCCCTCGCTGCCCCCATTCTTCTAAGCTGAACCTGGTTCACCTTAGTTTCCTGCTTTAACTTGAGTTATTACTTTGAAGTTTCTGGCCCCTCAGCAGTTTTCTCTCAATTGTTAGAAATACGTGGGAAACTGCCCAGAACTGAAATTCCCGAAGATTCCTCGGAGGAGAGCCGTGCCGGGGCCTACACAGCTTGTACTCGTGCGGGTGTGAGCGGCTGAGATGATAAAAAAAAGTTGGTTGTGTTATCAGACTT